>NC_059218.1:45776107-45963607 GCF_020615455.1 Coregonus clupeaformis | reverse complement strand
ACACACACACACACACACACACACACACACACACACACACACACACACACACACACACACACACACACACACACACACACACACCTCAGTTAGGTGATGAGGATGGACAACATTGGATAAAAAAATCCATTACAGGGTTCAATGTCAACCGTGGGGCCGCAAGCCGAGCGGAGGGCCATAAGACACACACCAGAACAATATCCCAGCGACAAGCTCTGATTGCCAGCAGCCAGTATCTCCTGCATCCTGGACAGATAGAGAGGACGTCCCTGGAAACCACAAACACACTCACACACACGCGGTACTGGGGTCCTGAGGAGAGAGAGGGCGCAGAGCAGATGTCCTAGTGTGATTGGCCCTCTCAGACACTGGGGGAAGAATATGGGTTTGTCTCTTATGACCCACGTGGAAAACAAACCTGCTGTTAATTTGGCTGAATGCTTATCAGGGAGAGCAGGGAGGTTACATTCTCTCTCTCTCTCTCTCTCTCTCGCTCTCTCTGTCTCTCTCTCTCTCTCTCGCTCTCTCGCTCTCTCGCTCTCTCTCTCTCTCGCTCTCTCTTTCACTCAGTCTTTCTATCTATATCTCTCTCTCTTTTTTAAATTGTAATTTAAGTGTACTTCCTGAATTAACTGCAACTGAAATGTAATTTACATCCTCATTTAAATCTTTAGTAGGATACTTGATACTGTGCACTCAAACACCTAACAGTGTTGTGGTGAACGACTCTGCTCCTGGACAGTTACTGGGAATGCAGGCTTTTGTTCCAGCCCATCACTAACAGAGGAAGTTTGAATCAGCAAAAAATATGTTTACTGTGTGAAAAAAAAAAGAAAAGCTGAACAGCGAAGTCGTTTCAAAATGTTCTCTTCAGTGTTATTTCAACCAGACATCCGGTTTGTGACCCCATCCTGTCAAGTCTTTTATGTGTCTCAATCTGCTTATCAGGGCAAAACAGAGCTCTCTCTTTATCTCTGCCCCCCCCACTAGGTCTCTCTCTTTCTCTGTCCTTTCTCACACACACACCATCCCGTCCACTCAGTCCACACACTGTGGACTATTGTTTTCTAACTCATGAATGTGTCTGAGTGTCAGATGACGTGACTAATGGATATGATGTTATTGTAGCGCTGTCTAGATAGATAAATACTAGATGGGTTATTGTAGAGCTGTCTAGATAGATAAATACTAGATGGGTTATTGTAGAGCTGTCTAGATAGATACATACTAGATGGGTTATTGTAGAGCTGTCTAGATAGATAAATACTAGATGGGTTATTGTAGCGCTGTCTAGATAGATAAATACTAGATGGGTTATTGTAGCATGTCTAGATAGATAAATACTAGATGGGTTATTGTAGAGCTGTCTAGATAGATAAATACTAGATGGGTTATTGTAGAGCTGTCTAGATAGATAAATACTAGATGGGTTATTGTAGAGCTGTCTAGATAGATAAATACTAGATGGGTTATTGTAGAGCTGTCTAGATAGATAAATACTAGATGGGTTATTGCAGAGCTGTCTAGATAGATAAATACTAGATGGGTTATTGTAGCGCTGTCTAGATAGATAAATACTAGATGGGTTATTGTAGCGCTGTCTAGATAGATAAATACTAGATGGGTTATTGTAGCGCTGTCTAGATAGATAAATACTAGATGGGTTATTGTAGCGCTGTCTAGATAGATAAATACTAGATGGGTTATTGTAGCGCTGTCTAGATAGATAAATACTAGATGGGTTATTGTAGCGCTGTCTAGATAGATAAATACTAGATGGGTTATTGTAGCGCTGTCTAGATAGATAAATACTAGATGGGTTATTGTAGAGCTGTCTAGATAGATAAATACTAGATGGGTTATTGTAGAGCTGTCTAGATAGATAAATACTAGATGGGTTATTGTAGAGCTGTCTAGATAGATTAATACTAGATGGGTTATTGTAGAGCTGTCTAGATAGATAAATACTAGATGGGTTATTGTAGAGCTGTCTAGATAGATAAATACTAGATGGGTTATTGTAGAGCTGTCTAGATAGATAAATACTAGATGGGTTATTGTAGAGCTGTCTAGAAAGATAAATACTAGATGGGTTACTGTAGAGCTGTCTACATAGATAAATACTAGATGGGTTATTGTAGAGCTGTCTACATAGATAAATACTAGATGGGTTATTTGTAGAGCTGTCTAGATAGATAAATACTAGATGGGTTATTGTAGAGCTGTCTAAATAGATAAATACTAGATGGGTTATTGTAGAGCTGTCTAGATAGATAAATACTAGATGGGTTATTGTAGAGCTGTCTACATAGATAAATACTAGATGGGTTATTGTAGAGCTGTCTAGATAGATAAATACTAGATGGGTTATTGTAGAGCTGTCTAGATAGATAAATACTAGATGGGTTATTGTAGAGCTGTCTAGATAGATAAATACTAGATGGGTTATTGTAGAGCTGTCTAGATAGATAAATACTAGATGGGTTATTGTAGAGCTGTCTAGATAGATAAATACTAGATGGGTTATTGTAGAGCTGTCTAGATAGATAAATACTAGATGGGTTATTGTAGAGCTGTCTAGATAGATAAATACTAGATGGGTTATTGTAGCGCTGTCTAGATAGATAAATACTAGATGGGTTATTGTAGAGCTGTCTAGATAGATAAATACTAGATGGGTTATTGTAGCGCTGTCTAGATAGATAATTACTAGATGGGTTATTGTAGAGCTGTCTAGATAGATAAATACTAGATGGGTTATTGTAGCGCTGTCTAGATAGATAAATACTAGATGGGTTATTGTAGCGCTGTCTAGATAGATAAATACTAGATGGGTTATTGTAGCGCTGTCTAGATAGATAAATACTAGATGGGTTATTGTAGCGCTGTCTAGATAGATAAATACTAGATGGGTTATTGTAGAGCTGTCTAGATAGATAAATACTAGATGGGTTATTGTAGAGCTGTCTAGATAGATAAATACTAGATGGGTTATTGTAGAGCTGTCTAGATAGATAAATACTAGATGGGTTATTGTAGAGCTGTCTAGATAGATAAATACTAGATGGGTTATTGTAGAGCTGTCTAGATAGATAAATACTAGATGGGTTATTGTAGCGCTGTCTAGATAGATAAATACTAGATGGGTTATTGTAGAGCTGTCTAGATAGATAAATACTAGATGGGTTATTGTAGAGCTGTCTAGATAGATAAATACTAGATGGGTTATTGTAGCGCTGTCTAGATAGATAAATACTAGATGGGTTATTATTATATATGCTGTTTAGCAAAGCGACTTACAGTCAAGCGTGCATACATATGTTTTAAGTAATGGTGGCCCCGGGAATTGAACCCACAACCCTAGCGGTGTAAGCACCATGCTCTACCAACTGAGACATACAGGACAATAGAGCTCTCTAGATCAGAGGTTCCCAAACCATTTCACTCAAGACCCCCTTCCAGCATTGGGGAATGTCCCCCTAAAGGATCCTCCAGGAACCTTTTCTTTTTTAGAGTGTACTGTATCCTAATAGAAGCATTTGCTGGGTTTTGACCATCTGGCCCGGCTCCAAAGTTGGTGTCAATTTTTTTATTTAACCTTTATTTAACTAGGCAATTCAGTTAAGAACAAATTCTTATTTACAATGACGGCCTACACCGGCCAAACCCGGATGACGCTGGGCCAATTGTGCGCTGCCCTATGGGACTCCCAATCACGGCCGGTTGTGATACAGCCTGGAATTGAACCAGGGGGTCTGTAGTGACGCCTCAAGCACTGAGATGCAGTGCCTTAGACCGCTGTGCCACTCGGTCTAGAAACGCTTGATAACAGAGACATACACAGTGTCCTAATTATTTAATGTAAAAAAAATCACATTCATGGTTATATATATATATATATTAGGGGTGTAACGATACATCTACTTCATCGATGTATCGATTTATATTCCTATGATCCAACTACATCGATCTGTGCTCGGCGAGTTGGCCTTTTGGACAACATATATCGATCTAACATCGTTTTAAAATGTAATAAATCGATTGTATCGATACTAGGAAATAACCCATTGGATTTAAGCACGTCAGACTTTATATGGATGTTTTTTCTTAGCACTTTAAATGATAAAGGCTTTAAACATTACTCGATTCAGTCTGCCTATCCGTGACGTCATCGCACCAGCAGCAGCGCAAAGGCGCCAAGACAACAAAACATAGCATGGCGGACGACAGAGGAGAAGCCGACGTAGCCCAGTAATTATCAAGCCACCATTGCGGTCCTTACAAGACACAGGAATCTAGGAAACTTCACCTGCACTGTCCAGTATCCAGGTATTTATTTCAGTCACACTGGTTGAATTTTTTGGCTAAAAGGTTACTGAATCGATTTAAAGTCACTGAATCGTTTCGGATCGTATCGTTCTAAATGAACCAATATCGTCCTTGAATCGTATCGACAACCACGAATCGTGATACAAATCGAATCGTTGTTAAAACGAATCGTTACACCCCTAATACATATATATATATATATATATATATATATATATATATATATATATATATATGTATGTGTGTGTGTGTGTGTGTGTGTGTGTGTGTGTGTGTGTGTGTGTGTGTGTAATAGTGCAAATATAAAATAAACTGTGTAACGTCTTATTATTTTAGTTATAATGTGTAATTCTTCTTTACGCACTCCCCTGCTCGCTGAATAAGATGAAAGGCTCAGATAGTGTCTGGTTAATTAATCAGCCATAGATGACACTCAGTGTGTGTATTGGCCTGTAACCAGCCACAAAACCCTATCTTATGTATCATATACACCTCTCCACCTGTGGAAAAACTGGAGAGACCGTAAGAAGTCGAAACCTTCCCAATCCTAAAGGATACTCTGGGAACCTTTTGTTTTTAGAGTGTATACTGAAACTATTACCTTTGACTGCAAAACAAAATAAAACAAAATAAAAACCATCATAACCATCATTTTTTTCTTTATTTTTTTTTTCTAATGGGGTTTTTGAGCTTCTAAATCTGGCTGGTAAATGCTGCCAGTATACTTTCAAAATAAAAGGTTCCTGGAGCATCCTTTAGGGGTTCTTCAAATTGAAACTGTGGGGGAACCCCTATAAGTTCTTCGAAGAACCCTTTAAAAGGGTTCTTCAAAGAACCCCTTTTAATGGATTCTTGAAGAACCTTTTGAAGAACCTTTTGGGGTTAATTTTTTTAACTACCCCTCCTCCCCTATTATTATTATTAATAATAATACACATAACTATAACACAATATTTTTTGTTCTCAGTGTTCATTATGATTTTAGTGGCAAAGCAGAATAAAAAAATCAAAATATGAGGTAAACTCCCAGCAGAGCCCCAAGTCCAATGGGTATATCCTCTGGCGTGTTGATGTTTAATGTATTGATGTTCTCCGTATCCATAGCCAGAATGATTTTGCAGTGCATGGTGATCAAACAGGTTTCCTGTTATATTCATCAGAGGTGTAGGGAGGGTGAAGTCAGTGAATCCAAAAACGTGTAATTACACAGATGATTAACAAAACATGCACACGACACAAAAGTATTCATACCTTGGTTTTTGGGGTAAATGTGAATGAAAAAAACTGTTTTGATAATGGTTTTCATACACATACACATAAGGGAGGAGGATGGTAAATGTGATCTGCATAACATACCAATACCAATTGACTTTTTATGCCTCCTCGTCTGTATACCTCTAGACACAGACACAAAAGTGAGCAGTTCAGTCATCTGCACCCAATACAGCCTTCAACATATTCTTATAGCCGACATATTCTCACCTCTTTGTTGATTGAATTGTGTCCTTTTTCTTTTTTTTTAGAATGATTTGCACAAATATGAAAAGATTGATGGTATCATCATAAAACAATGTGAATTTAGATCATACAAGGGACAAACCTTACCTTAAATTGAGGAGATCTTTACATTTTTCAGTTAAGTGCCTGCACTTGCTGTCCTTTCAAATTCAAATCTAAATGTTTCAGTTGGGCAGTTAGGTTCCTGCAAGAACCCCCACCTCCTATGGGATTCTTGGAAGAACGTTTTGGGGGAAATGTTCAGTGCCAAGAACCCTTTTATTTTAAAAATTTTTCTTTCACCTTTATTTAACCAGGTAAGCCAGTTGAGAACAAGTTCTCATTTACAACTGCGACCTGGCCAAGATAAAGCAAAGCAGTGCGATAAAAACAACAACACAGAGTTACATATGGGGTAAACAAAACATAAAGTCAAAAATACAACAGAAAATATATATACAGCATATACAGCAAATGTAGTAAGTTATGGAGGTAAGGCAATAAATAGGCCATAGTGCAAAATAGTTACAATTTCGTATTAACACTGGAATGATAGATGTGCAAAGGATGATGTGCAAATAGAGATACTGGGGTGCAAATGAGCAAAATAAATAACAATATGGGCATGAGGTAGTTGGGTGGGCTAATTTCAGAATGGCTGTGTACAGGTGCAGTGATCGGTAAGCTGCTCTGACAACAGACGCTTAAAGTTAGTGAGGGAGATAAGAGTCTCCAGCTTCAGAGATTTTGGCAGTTCGTTCCAGTCATTGGCAGCAGAGAACTGGAAGGAATGGCGGCCAATGGAGGTGTTGGCTTTGGGGATGACCAGTGAGATATACCTGCTGGAGCGCAGACTACGGGTGGGTGTTGCAATGGTGACCAGTGAGCTAAGATAAGACGGGGATTTGCCTAGCAGTGATTTATAGATGACTAGGAGCCAGTGGGTTTGGCGACGAATATGTAGTGAGGGCCAGCCAACAAGAGCGTACAGGTCACAATGGTGGGTAGTATATGGGGATTTGGTGACAAAACGGATGGCACTGTGATAGACTACATCCAATTTGCTGAGTAGAGTGTTGGAGGCTATTTTGTAAATGACATCGCCGAAGTCAAGGATCGGTAGGATAGTCAGTTTTACGAGGGCATGTTTGGCAGCATGAGTGAAGGAGGCTTTGTTGCGAAATAGGAAGCTGATTCTAGATCTAACTTTTGATTGGAGATGCTTAATGTGAGTCTGGAAGGAGAGTTTACAGTCTAACCAGACACCTAGCTATTTGTAGTTGTCCACATACTCTAGGTCAGACCCGCCTAGAGTAGTGATTCTAGTCTGGTGGGCTTGTGCAAGCAGCGTTCGGTTGAAGAGCATGTTTTACTAGTGTTTAAGAGCAGTTGGAGGATACAGAAGGAGTGTTGTATGGCATTGAAGCTCGTTTGGAGGTTTGTTAACACAGTGTCCAATGAAGGGCCAGATGTATACAAAATGGTGTCGTCCGCATAGAGGTGGATCCGAGCGTCACCAGCAGCAAGAGCGACATCATTGATATACACAGAGAATAGAGTCGGCCCGAGAATTGAACCCTGTGGCACCCCCATAGAGACGGCCAGAGGTCCAGACAACAGGCCCTCCGATTTGACACATTGAACTCTATCTGAGAAGTAGTTGGTGAACCAGGCGAGGCAGTCATTAGAGAAACCAAGGCTATTTAGTCTGCCAATAAGAATGCGATGGTTGACAGAGTCGAAAGCCTTGGCCAGGTCAATGAAGACGGCTGCGCAGTACTGTCTTTTATCGATCGCAGTTATAATATCGTTTAGGACCTTGAGCGTGGCTGAGGTGCACCCATGACCAGCTCGGAAACCAGATTGCATAGCGGAGAAGGTACGGTGGGATTCGAAATGGTCGGTGATCTGTTTGTTAACTTGGCTTTCAAAATACTTTCGAGAAGGCAGGGCAGGATGGATATAGGTCTATAACAGTTTAGATCTAGAGTGTCACCCCCTTTGAAGAGGGGGGGGGGGGCATGGGCAAGTTGCAGCAGAGGGTGCAGAGCCGGTGGCCGGGGGTAGTGGTAGCCAGGGGGAAAGCATGGCCAGCCATAGCAAAATGCTTGTTGAAATTCTCGATTATTGTACATTTATCGGTGGTGACAGTGTTTCCTAGCCTCAGTGCAGTGGGCAGTTGGGAGGAGGTGCTCTTATTTTCCATGGACTTTACAGTGTCCCAAAACTTTTTGGAGTTAGTGCTACAGGATGCAAATTTCTGTTTGAAAAAGCTAGCCTTTGCTTTCCTAACTGATTGTGTATATTGGTTCCTGACTTCCCTGAAAAGTTGCATATCGCAGGGGCTGTTCGATGCTAATGCAGTACGCCACAGGATGTTTTTGTGCTGGTCAAGGGCAGTCAACCCTAAGGTTCTTCGAAGAACTTTGAGGATCTTAGAAGAACCCTTGTTTAACCCCTCATTTTTAGAGTGTAGATGCCAATGTTTCAAATAGGCCTAGCTTGTGCATCACTTTCACTAGCTATCAGTAGCTAACAATTAAGAAATCTGAGGGCGAGCACGGAGCGTAACTGGGCCAAGCTAGAACAGCTTGTGAAGTTGCTGGAGCCTTTAGCAATCCACACCGACCAACTTCAAACTGACAGCCAGTCGCTGTCTTGATGTGGTGCCGTGCCTTTTCAACCTTGAGGCACACTTGCAGTCAACTACAGTTGCAAAACAGTTGGCACAGGTCCTCCTGAAGTCATGAGCGCTTCGTATGCATGCTGAATCATCTGGCAGCCAACTTCGATCCAACCTCTGAAGCAGCTTGCCTGATGGACCCAATTGTATCTCTGGCACTTCACTCAACAGAGATGGAGCCACTGATGAGAGTATTTTGTGACTTCAGCAAATCAGAGAGTACAGCCATGGAGCAGCAGGACCCCAGGAAGATGCCAGGACGATTAGTCCAGCAAGCATCTCGACCACAGTGCTTCAGAAATATAGCTTCCTCGCATCGAAGATTGTGTCTACAGAGTCACCTCTCCAGTTCTGGCAGGCAAGGATGGTTGTTTATAGAGGTTTTCATGGGTCCAAAAAGTTTGACCTGTTCCTAAAGGGACCTGGGGCTTCCCACCCGGACGCGATATGCATAAATTGGCATGACAGGATGCAGGGGAGGGGCTGTAGCCTACTGTGAGCGAGTGACACGGGCAGCAGGGAGCAGGGAGGGAGAGACTAGAGACAGCAACCAACCAACAAGTGGACTCACACTATAGTAGACTAATAGCTGCCGTAGCTAGGTTATTTATCATCCAATATGATTACGTAGCACCTACCTGTCTTGACTGCATCAAACCGAGAGATGCTAGTTAAGATAGCTAACGTTAGCTAGCTAGGCTAATTGAGGCTGCAGTGCATACGATTCCTCATCCTACAGTTACACATAACAACAACTCCATTCAGAATATTAAGCAGCAGCCTACCTGTTGGCTCTTGGTTGTTGAAGCCTATCCTTCACCTTTAACTTTTAATTCCATCATTTTAATTCCATCTTCCATTGATTAGATATCTCCTAACTTTTGCCACACATGGAGGCTCAATGACCGTAGCCTATTGCAGCTTTGGTGACTTGTGATTGGCCAACAACAACAAGCTCCATGCACCACACTGGGAAAAGCAAGAGCAGCAGCATAAATTATAAAATCTCTCTCTCTCTCTCTCTCTCTCTCTCTCTCTCTCTCTCTCTCTCTCTCTGCTCTCTCGCTCTCTCTCTCTCTCTCTCTCTCTGAGTCACGTTCGGATCTGTACAGGCCCTTCTGGACAAGACAGTTAAAATTACACATACCCGAGACCCGTGACAATCATATCCGATCTGACCCAGACCCGTGACATTATTTAGAATTCTAGATCTGGACCCATTATGGAACACAAACCATAAATAGCAGTTTAAACCTGGAGCCTGGCGTACGGTTCATGACGACTGGACCGTTGTCATCACAGTTCCTTGATTACTGAGGATTATTTGGGTAGATTAAAAGGACTACTGTTCAACCACTATTGTACACTTTTCTCATTTTCCAATAATTAATGGATTGAAAAATGTAATATGGCAACTTTCACGATGAATCAAACCACTGTATTTTTTATTCACCAATATATTTTGTGCGTAAAGGCTCTCCAAACCAGTTTTTTATTGCTATTCATAAATACATTCCTAACCCTACATAATATACAATATCAGACCATTTTTTATTTACCAATTGATGCTGAAAAGGAGAAGAATATGTGTGCATTTACATGGCTTTCTTTCATTGAGCCCTAATATTCTTAACCGTTCTCTCCATATATTACAGTGAGTCTGTCAAGAAAATCTGAATTAAAAGGTACAGCAAATTTTAAAAGGATGGCTTTAGATAAATGTACTGAAAATCCTAGAAATCCACTTTTTCAAGCTCAAAGACGATGGCCAGAGTGTGCCCATGATGTTGCCCAATGGGTTAAAGGTAGACTCAGCGATATGACCTAGATGCAGAAAGTAAACAGCATAGTGGGTCAAATTTCCGCAACAGCTAAGAGCGTTGAAGCGTGATGCTCAACTTCTCCGCTGTTTTGGTGCCCTGGCTACCACGATGTAACAGCGTGAAGCGAAGCCGTGCAACATGTGCAGATACTGTGTGTGTGTGACTGTGAGAGCGAAGTCTTGCAAACCTCGCTCATCTCAATATCTGCAGTTCTGCTGGTGGCAACTTCATTTAGCCGAATCTAGGTTTAAGTCAATAAATAATAGTTTTAGTCAAACGTATGATATATTTGAAGTGACAAATTTGAACTGCCCACTTCGTGCAAATCCGTGTGACCTCTCCAGTTCAGGTTCGTGCACGTGTTACTGTAACGGCAAAACACCCCGGTGCCTGCTGGTTGTAGTTGCACAGAGCTGGATACCCCTGTCTGAAGGAGGATTCACGTTTCTTGGATTTAGCTATACCAGCTGTAAGCCTACTATTATTTCCTGTGATATGATGCACACATTCTTTTCATCCTGCCTTTTGTTTTCAGAGGGCTGGGTTTTGTTTTGAATGTTACCACCCACCAGCACGACACTGTTTATTAATCAGAAACCGCTGCAAAGTTATTCCTCTTCGTGACTGAGATGAGCCAAACAGCCTTGTGTCCACTTGGCCGCCTGGAGGAAATTAAAATAGGGGGTGCAAACTTATGTTTTTTCACCAACAGAAAATTATCATAATCCATTGGATAATTTATGAATTTTCACTCATTTTTTGAGCTAGTCTGTATTAAAAATATAGATATCTGACCAGTTTATAAATTCTATAATTGTGTAATATGATAGCATTTTGCAAACCCGCTCCACCCATCACCCCAAGATGAATGGTTTTGACCACCAAAATGTTGCTTCTCTACACACTCCACTGCTTTGATTGGTGTAATGTTAGCTAGAAACCACAGGTGTCTATCCAGATAATGAAAAGGCTTTTCATACACATACCTTGTCCACAATGTAGAGGACTATGGGATATTCATTGAAGAGGTAAGGGAGGAGGATGGTAAATAATAATAATATACCAATACCAATTGACATACCTTTGTATGACTCCTCGTCTTTATACATGCAGACAGACACAAAAGAGGGCAGTTCAGTCATCTGCACCCAATACAGCTAGCCTTCAACATTTTACATTTACGTCATTTAGCAGACGTTCTTATCCAGAGCAACTTACAGTTAGTGAATACATATTTTTTTATACTGGCCCCCCATGGGAATCAAACCCGCAACCCTGGCGTTGCAAACGCCATGCTCTATCAACTGCTCTACATCCCTGCCGGCCATTCCCTCCCCTACCCTGGACGACGCTGGGCCAATTGTGCGACACCCATGAGTCTCCCGGTCGCGGCCGGCTGCGACAGAGCCTGGATTCAAACCAGGATCTCTAGTGGCACAGTAAGCACTGCGATGCAGTGCCTTAGACCACTGTGCCACTCAGGAGGCTCAGGAGGCTCAACATATTCTTATAGCATACATATTATTACCTCTTTGTTGATTGATATCCATTTAATTGTGTCCATTTTCTGTTTTAGAAAGATTTGGACAAATATAAAAAGATAGATAAAACAATATCAATTTCAGTCATACAAGGGACAAAACTTACCTTAAATTGAGGAGATCTTTACAATTTTCAGTTAAGTGCCTGCACCTGCTGTCCTTTCAAATCCAAATGTTTCACTTGGGCAGTTAGGTTCCTGAAAGAACCCCCCCACCAACTAAGGAGGTTCCTTAATTGCTCCTGTAAATCGCTCTGGATAAGAGCGTCTGCTAAATGACAAAAATGTTTTTTTTAATGTAGGGTATAGGGTGCATTTTGGGACGTAGCCAGGCGGTGCTGCTGATATCCTATCCAGTGGTTCTGTGTGGTGGCTGCTGTCCAATGAGATGAATCCTTGTGAAGAGTTCTGTGTGTGAATAAATTAATTTGTAAAAATATATCAAATATCAATCGACACAAATCATATACTTAAAAGGAAATAACCCAGTATTATGTAGTAGCTGTAGCCTTGTGGGTAAATTAATAAACAAGTTGGTAAAAGTGTGTTGCTGCACTCCAGTAGCACAATTATATATCACAGAGCCGTTGGTTGAAGCCCATTAAACAGGATTGACTATACACACACACACACACACACATACTGGCCGACGTAATCACACCACACACACAAACACTTGGCCAACGTAATTACCGCCACTGATTTGCAACAAGCAAGGGGCCGCTGTAAATCCGTGGCCATTATAATTGAAGTATGATGCGAAATGGAATTTACTGTACCGCTTCTCCTTGAGGCCGCCAGGCAGGCGATAAATTGTCACGCCCGCCACCAGTGGCGTAGATGTCCCTGATGTACTGCGCTCTTTCACCGCGATCCCTAAATCTTACCGGGTGGAACAGGCACGAGGTGAGAGGGCATCTCTCATCGAGACACCAGACCCCGGTTTTACGAACCACATTTTCACAGAACAACAGACATTGTTTAACCGAAGTATGACACGAACATTAGTATTTTGCCTCTGTTATCATTAGGGTGATTCACAGAGCAGTGAGTCAGCCAAAACTACTGGGCCCGTATTCATAAAGCTTCTCAGAGTAGGAGTAGGAGTCTAGGATCAGGTCCCCCCCTTATTCATTAGCCTAGGATTTAAAATGCAAAACCTATCCCTAGCCAGGACCAGTGTCAACTGTCAAGTCTCCTCTTCTGTTCTGGTAACCTAAAACGACACACACTCACACTCTCTCTCTCTCTCTCTCTCTCTCTCTCTCTCTCTCTCTCTCTCTCTCTCTCTCTCTCTCTCTCTCTCTCTCTCTCTCTCTCTCTACCAGCTCAACTTGGTTAGTTGTGTTCTCTCCATCACAAGTTGTGGTGGACTTGGGAGATTTAGAATGCAACTGTATGTCTGCCTGCCTGCCTGCCTGTCTGTCTGTCTGTCTGTCTGTCTGTCTGTCTGTCTGTCTGTCTGTCTGTCTGTCTGTCTGTCTGTCTGTCTGTCTGTCTGTCTGTCTGTCTGTCTGTCTGTCTGCCTGTCTGTCTGTCTGTCTGCCTGTCTGCCTGTCTGTCTGCACGTGCTGTGTGAGTCTGGGAGAGCGCTACAGGTATTTATCCTCTGTCTGTCCGACTCACTCACTCATTCACTAAACGAGACGTCAAAAACACATCAGAGAGAGAGGGGGAGAGGGGGGTGAAAGAGAGGTAGGGAGAGAGAGAGAGAGAGAGAGAGACAGAGAGAGAGAGAAGGAGCTGCTGTCCACGCGCCCAAACTCGCAGCCTCTTCCTCTTCCACCATCTCACTCATTTTTGGAAAGAGAGGGAACATGAGAACGAAGAAGAATACAGACTACTGAGTGTTTTTCTGTCATCCAACTGACCGAAGAGACTACTTGACCTGTGGCCACAGAGACTGGAGTGTGTCCGGTCTCCCTGTATGTTTGGACCTCTACTGTAAATATGGGAAGGAAGACGACATGGAAGTATTATTGTGGTGACGTTTTAGGAGGCGTTCTTCCTATTCTGAAAGGCCAGTGTTTTTGTTTATCGGCGGTGTTTGTCTGTTTGTTGTTGTTGTTTTCTTCTGTCAGAGCAGAGTATGAGTGTCCGTTATCCTGTATCTGTGCCAGAGACTCCGGGACAGTGACCTGCCGTGACAGAGAGGACACCGAGTTACCGGGAGACATACCGGCGTGGGCGACCACATTAATACTCAGGGGGAACAACATCTCAACCTTACCGGGTGGAGCGTTCTCCTCGAATAACGGTACGGAGCTCGACCTAACGACCCTCTCACTGTCACATAATGGAATCATGGTGATCGAGGCTGACGCTTTCACAGGACTCCCACGGTTGCATTTGCTGGATTTGAGCCACAATCGGTTGGTGTACATCTCAGACCGAGCGTTTCACAGTCTGCAGGAGCTCCGCTCTCTTTACCTGAATGACTCTCTCCTTGAGCCGGCTGTGGCGCAGCTCTCCAATGCGCTGCATGGAGAACATTTATGCAACCTCCACCGGCTGGAGCTATCTGGCAACCGGTTGAAAACCATACCCATTGCAAGGTTGGATGCATTCAACCTCCACACTTTAGTTTTAACCAATAACTCAATCGAGAACATTGGTAAAGAGAACGTCTCCAGTTTGTACCATCACAAGCAAGTGCGCATCTATTTATCACTAAACCCGTTCAGGTGTAACTGTGAGCTGGAGTCGTTCTACTTCTGGTTAAAGAACTCTTCTCAGTGCGTGGACGCTGCGCGCCTCCAGTGCGCGGAGCCTGATGCCAAGAAGGGGATTCCACTAGAGCGGTTACGCGGCGAGGATGTGGATTGTCTCAATGAGAACTTGGAGGCGGTGTCCTACGTGTTCCTAGGGATAGTCCTGGCGCTGATCGGGATAGTGTTCCTCATGGTGCTCTATCTAAACCGGAGAGGAATCAAACGGTGGCTCAACAACATCCGCGATGCGTGCCGCGACCAGATGGAAGTCTACCATTACCGGTACGAGCAGGACTCTGATCCCCGGTTGGCTAACGTCGCCGTTTAACATTCAACGTTCACTCGTCAATCTATGCCATTGTCAACCATTCTTTTGATCTATAAACTGTCCTTGAAGGGATGAACTATTATAATCAGTTTGTTATCAACTGTAGACGTTTATAATACTTGGCATATGACATTGGAAAACAACAGACTATTCAAGAAGGACAATAGGCCTACGTTGAAGAGGAGGCAATACGAACCATATTGTACATCTAGGCTACGTGAATGTACATGTCTGTAAATATATCATTTACAACACAAAAGAGAACATGCTTATCTACCACATGAGAACATGATACTTTTAAAATAGAAATGTACTGTGCCGCCTGCGTATCTTATTTGAATCATGCAATAGCTTCACAACAGAATAAATAGTTTGAGTTCCTTCTACAGATTATTCTGAACTACTTTATCAGTATGAAGGTAACGAAAACTAAATGTATAATCTGGAATAACAGTAGAAAAGGTCTCTATTATTAAAAACAAAACTGCATATGCTGAAATATGAATAATAGTTGGTATGGTATGCCTCTGTACTGTACAATCAGTTAGTACAATCTGATAGATATGTTTTCGATGCACAAATAACTTGTGAGATACAGGAGGGTGTGTGTGTGTGTGTGAGAGAGAGAGAGAGAGAGAGAGAGAGAGAGAGAGAGAGAGAGAGAGAGAGAGAGAGAGAGAGAGAGAGAGAGAGAGAGAGAGAGAGAGGGAGAGGTGGATGTGTCCATGTGTGCATGGTAACCTGTGCCATGCCAGAGTGGCAGGTGGACCAATCCCTAGGTGTTAAACTGATGTCATATACTTCCATGTGTCATGATGTCTAACAACCCCTTTACCTTTATGAACTGATGGTACATTTGGGATCTCATTGGCGTTTCTCCATAAATTACTTAACTTCTCATAACGACCCATTTCACACCTCCAATATCAATGTACTGTAGCCTATTGTAAAATGACTACAATCTGAATCATGGTTGCATATAGGCCTACTCTACTTTATTAATTTGCAACATTTTACATGGCGGCAGGTAGCTTAGTGGTTAAGAGCGTTGTGCCAGTAACCGAAAGGTCGCTGGTTCTAATCCCCGAGCTGACTAGGTGAAAAATCTGTCGATGTGCCCTTGAGCAAGGCACTTAACCCTAATTGCTCATGTAAGTCGCTCTGGATAAGAGCGTCTGCTAAATGACGTAAATGTCTATTAGAAATATGGCCAAATATGATTAATTGTTCCTGTAAGTGGCTGCTAAATGACTAAAATGTAATGTAAAATGTTGATGAATAATAATCTATGGAATAACCATCTCTGCAGTCTTTAGAGCATTCTGAGGAACATTCTAAAAGTTCTGAGACTTTGTTCGAACAGAACTCTGGAAGTTCTGAAACGTATATCTGTTTCTGAAACACTTCGGGGGAAGAGACATCTCGTCACATTACCAAACTTATAAAGCACGGCTAACTGCCTGGAGAGGAGAACGTTTCAACACCACCTAATAAAAAGAGTGCGGGTGCGAGTAGGGAACGGTGATGTGATTATGGCAGAACGGAATATAGTTTAATCTCATCACCGCCATGACTAAGACCAGGAGAATGATGATGGACCTATAAACCCACCGCCTCACCGCGCCACAGTTAATTAACAGTCTCTGCAGATGACCGTGGCTGTTTGGTTTTTAACGGCAAGGTCAAACGGGCTTCGGCGGGACCGGTGTCTACCGGGGATGGGGAGGTGGAGGGTGGGGAGGTGGGGGGCGGGGAGATGGAGGGCGGGGAGGTGGGGGACGGGGAGGTGGAGGACGGGGAGGTGGGGGGACGGGGAGGTGGAGGGTGGCGAGGTGGGGGACGGGGAGGTTGGGGAGGTGGAGGATGGGGAGGTGGGGGAGGTGGGGGGACGGGGTGGTGGGGGACGGGGAGGTGGAGGACGGGGAGGTGGGGGACGGGGAGGTGGGGTAATATCAGTTTGACTTTTCTCTCTAACACACAGCTGTCGTTTTCAGTGGTCAACTAGACAGAGATCAGCTCCATGGACAGTGCCCTTAGAGCATTACAATAGACTAGTGCCCTTAGAGCATTACAATAGACTAGTGCATGAAGCTGTCTTGTTTCACTTAACCCCCCTCTCTCTCTCTCTCTCTCTCTCTCTCTCTCTCTCTCTCTCTCTCTCTCTCATTCTCGCTCTCTCTCTCTCTCTCTCTCTCTCTCTCTCTCTCTCTCTCTCTCTCTCTCTCTCTCTCTCTCTCTCTCTCTCTCTCTCTCTCTGACCTGGGAGAGGAAATGGTAATGCACTTCTCTTCCTTCTTCTTCTTCTTCTTCTTCTTCTTCTTCTTCTTCTTCTTCTTCTTCTTCTTCTTCTTCTTCTTCTTCTTCTTCTTCTTCTTCTTCTTCTTCTTCTTCTTCTTCTTCTTCTTCTTCTTCTTCTTCTTCAGTTAATGGGAAGAGAAATGTAGCTTGACCAAGTTGCAAATGAGAGACAATTACCGCCTGGTCATGTTCTGCTTAAATCCATTGTCTGCTTGCTGAAAATGTTGAGAAACTGCAAAATAAGTGAAAGCATAACCATGAAAAATAAAGAAATATAGTCTCTCTCTCTCTCTCTCTCTCTCTCTCTCTCTCTCTCTCTCTCTCTCTTTCTCCAGTCATATTAAATTCACTCCACTTACCAATTAATCAGGTAATTCCATCTATTAGGAAAACGAGCCGATTGCCGACTGTTACACCTGGCTCTGATCTGCAGTCGCTTAGCAAGGTCTGACCCTCGTTAAATAACTAACAGACTGGAGATTACATTCAGTCTGACTACACTGTAAACAATTACTCTTTGGATCAACCCATAAAAATTACTTTAACTGGTCACAAGTAAATTAGTTAGGTTTTCTCAGTTTAAAAATACTACATTTGTTGAAACCAAATATGATTCAATGCCAACTGTTTTATTTAATTATTACCAAACCTATATGTGAAGTTGAAACCTTTTTCTTTCAACACTCAACATATTTTCCCCCTTTGGTTAAACCTAATAAATAACAAATACAAACAAATATTTCATGAAATTTGAGAAACGGACTTGTTGGAAAGGTGGCATCCTATGAGGGTGCAACGTTGAAAGTCACTGAGCCCTTCAGTAAGGCCATTCTACTGCCAATGTTTGTCTATGGAGATTGCATTACTGTGTGCTCGGTTTTATACACCTGTCAGCAACGGGTGTGGTTGAAATAGCCGAATCCACTAATCTGAAGGGGTGTCCACATTCTTTTGTATATATAGTGCATTTCATGTAAACACAACCCATTTTCTCATCTTGTTCCAAATTCACTTTTTAATTTGGAATTACCTATCCAAATGTATTCAGTTGGGTTACATATAATTAAACAAATTCCTCTAAATCAAGAAATTAAGTTGGTTCAATCATTTGAAATAATGTTTCCAAACATATTCTTTATACAAGACTTTCACATTTAGTAGCCACAACATCAAAACTAAGCATTGGTTTCCTTAACACAGAAACCTTAGCAGGCTCTTAAGTATCACATGTTCTTACGCAATAATCATTACAGATTCTAGGAGTGTGTAAGTTCAGGTTTGAACAATGACTACTATAGACCACATTAATTGAAATGACATTCACTCTAACGGGTGGGCAAAAATAACAAACTGAAAGCCACAGCCACGCCTCTAACAGGCTGCTGCTTCTACACTGCCCCCATCACTACTCAATGCGCATGAGGTGTTACACATACATGAGTGAATACATTATTTTTTATATTGGCTGCACATGGGAATCGAACCCACAACCCTGGCATTGCAAATGCCATGCTCACCAATTGAGCTACATCTCTGCCAGCCATTCCCTCCAATTGTGCACCGCCCCATGGGTCTCCAGGTCGCAGCCAGCTACAACAGAGCCTGGATTCGAACCAGGATCTCTAGTGGCACAGCTAGCCCTGTGATGCAGTGCCTTAGACCACTGCGCCACTCAGGAGTGTTGAAAGCAATTTAGAAACTCTCATTAAATAAAAAAAAATCACATTGATCGCTCAAATTTGTTATTTGATTTAGACACATTTAATAGAATAGGTTGAACGAATCAAAGCAACATTTTCAATCATTCCAATCAGTAAAAGCACTTCAGATGAACAACAGCGTCGTCCCACTTTTGACAGTGTTCTACACAGACACAGACACAAGGAGTCGATGGACATCTCTGATCTCCATCTCTCCATGAATGTGCTCCTCATTTGACGTTTCAAGGTACAGTATTCATCATATAAATATAGTTTGTAGAAGGGGCATAGCCCCTCAGACCCCGACAATGGCGAAGGAGCATATAAATGGTGGCCACCATGTACTTACAACAACGCCTCATTCGCTAAGTTCGCCGTATTGTACATTGCTTTCCGTTACTCTTCTTTTGTGTCGTCATTAGCACAGTATACATGATCCCAATTCTAGCTCCAACACTGCGGCAATGTGAAAAAAAATTTAAAAAGTAAATTGTGCTGATTTACTGGCACGTTGAACCATGTGGCGCACCGTAGTTTAAGAACTCTGTGGGTAGTGCTAAAAACAATGACGTCATTCTGAATTCATCAATTTTTATGCACATTCGCCATTTGACTGCTGAATTCTATTTCTATTGTATACATATAAAACTAATCTTACAAGAAAGCAGAACAGCCATAAAATCCTCCCTAAGTTTTAAATACATTTCTACCATTCTGGGTCATTCTAAGTGTCTCTTTTCAAAGAACAGTCATTCCTATTGGAATAAGGAGGCGGACAGTTAATCAATCATCATCCATAGTTAATTACTTTGATGTAATTCTAATTTACATGGACTACAGATGGAAATTAGCTGGCTGGCTAAATCTGGCACTTTAACAGAAATATTGATTAATGTGCATTGTCCTTGTGAAATATACCTATTAAAGTAATACATTAAAATGGGGATATTGGAATAGAAACTAGCTCTCCAAAGAGAAGAATCCTGGAAAACAGTTTATTGTCAGTGTTTAAAGATTATTATTCTAAGTATGTATATAATCTAAAGCTGTATGTATGACAGCGATGCATTCATCTGAAAGACAACAGAGTACATGCAGTCTAGCACTCAGTTGAGATCATCAATTTAAGACAAGAGTACATTCAGTCTAGCACTTTGTTGAGATCATCAGTTAAAACAACAGAGAAACATACAGTTCAGCACTTTGTTGAGATAATCAGTTTAAGACAAGAGTACATTCAGTCTAGCACTTTGTTGAGATCATCAATTTAAGACAACATAGTAAATTCAGTCCAGCACTTAGTTGAGATCATCAGTTTAAGACAAGAGTACATTCAGTTCAGCACTTAGTTGAGATCATCAGTTTAAGACAACAGAGTACATTCAGTTCAGCACTTAGTTGAGATCATCAGTTTAAGACAAGAGTACATTCTGTCCAGAACTTAGTTGAGATCATCAGTTTAAGACAACAGAGTACATTCAGTTCAGCACTTTGTTGAGATCATCAGTTTAAGACAACAGAGTACTTTCAGTCCAGAGCTTTGTTGAGATCATCAGTTGTGGTCCTCTGTAGCTCAGCTGGTAGAGCACGGCGCTTGTAACGCCAAGGTAGTGGGTTCGAACCCCGGGACCACCCATACACAAAAAAAAAAAATGTATGCACGCATGACTGTAAGTCGCTTTGGATAAAAGCGTCTGCTAAATGGCATATTATTATTATTTAAGACAACAGAGTACAGTCAGTTCAGCACTTAGTTGAGATCATCAGTTTAAGACAAGAGTACATTCAGTCCAGCACTTTGTTGAGATCATCAGTTTAAGAAAACAGAGTAGATTCAGTTCAGCACTTAGTTGAGATTCACAGTTTAAGACAAGAGTACATTCAATTTAGCACTTAGTTGAGATCATCAGTTTAAGACAAGAGTACATTCAGTCCAGCACTTAGTTGAGATCATCAGTTTAAGACAGAGTACATTCAGTTCAGCACTTTGTTGAGATCATCAGTTTAAGACAACAGAGTACATTCAGTTAAGCACTTAGTTGAGATCATCAGTTTAGGACAACAGAGTACATTCAGTCCAGAACATTGTTGAGATCATCAGTTTATGACAACAGAGTACATTCAGTTCAGCACTTAGTTGAGATCATCAGTTTAAGACTAGAGTACATTCAGTCCAGCACTTTGTTGAGATCATCAGTTTAAGACAACAGAGTACATTCAGTTCAGCACTTAGTTGAGATCATCAGTTTAAGACTAGAGTACATTCAGTCCAGCACTTTGTTGAGATCATCAGTTTAAGACAACAGAGTACATTGAGTTTAGCACTTAGTTGAGATCATCAGTTTAAGACAACAGAGTACATTCAGTCTAGCACTTTGTTGAGATCATCAGTTTAAGACAACAGAGTACATTCAGTTCAGCACTTAGTTGAGATCATCAGTTTAAGACAAGAGTACATTCAGTTCAGCACTTAGCTGAGATCATCAGTTTAAGACAAGAGTACATTCAGTTCAGCACTTAGTTGAGATCATCAGTTTAAGACAAGAGTACATTCAGTTCAGCACTTTGTTGAGATCATCAGTTTAAGACAACAGAGTACATTGAGTTTAGCACTTAGTTGAGATCAACAGTTTAAGTCAACAGAGTACATTCAGTCCAGCACTTTGTTGAGATCATCAGTTTAAGACAACAGAGTACATTCAGTTCAGAACTTAGTTGAGATCAACAGTTTAAGACAAGAGTACATTCAGTCTAGCACTTTGTTAAGATCATCAGTTTAAGACAACAGAGTACATTCAGTTCAGCACTTAGTTGAGATCATCAGTTTAAGACAAGAGTACATTCAGTCTAGCACTTTGTTGAGATCATCAGTTTAAGACAAGAGTACATTCAGTCCAGCACTTTGTTGAGATCATCAGTTTAAGAAAACAGAGTACATTCAGTTCAGCATTAGTTGATATCATCAGTTGAAGACAAGAGTACATTCAGTTCAGCACTTTGTTGAGATCATCAGTTTAAGTCAACAGAGTACATTGAGTTTAGCACTTAGTTGAGATCATCAGTTTAAGTCAACAGAGTACATTCAGTCCAGCACTTAGTTGAGATCAACAGTTTAAGACAACAGAGTACATTCAGTTCAGCACTTAGTTGAGATCAACAGTTTAAGACAAGAGTACATTCAGTCTAGCACTTAGTTGAGATCATCAGTTTAAGACAACAGAGTACATTCAGTTCAGCACTTAGTTGAGATCATCAGTTTAAGACAAGAGTACATTCAGTTCAGCACTTAGTTGAGATCATCAGTTTAAGACAAGAGTACATTCAGTCCAGCACTTTGTTGAGATCATCAGTTTAAGACAATAGTGTACATTCAGTTCAGCACTTAGTTGAGATCATCAGTTTAAGACTACAGAGTACATTCAGTTCAGCACTTTGTTGAGATCATCAGTTTAAGACAACAGAGTACATTCAGTTCAGCACTTTGTTGAGATCATCAGTTTAAGACAAGAGTACATTCAGTCCAGCACTTTGTTGAGATCATCAGTTTAAGACGTGCCTTTACATAACCATGGCTGATTCCCAAATGACTATTCCCTACATAGTGCACTACATTTGACCAGGGTCCATAGGTCTCTGGTCAAAAGTAGTGCATTAAATAGTGAATAGGGTGCCATTTGGGACGCGTCCAATTTCGTAAAATATGCAAAAGGATGTCAGTTTATATGGGGTGATATACAGGGAATTCTGAAAGTATTCAGAGCCCTTCACTTTTTCCCACATTTTGTTACGTTACAGCCTTATACAGTGAAGATTCTGAGATGGGAAGGTTCTCCCATCTCCACAGAAAAACTCTGGAGCTCTGTCAGAGTGACCATCGGGTTCTTGGTCACCTCCCTGAGCAAGGCCCCTCTCCCCGGATTGCTCAGTTTGGCCGGGCGGCCAGCTCTAGGAAGAGTCTTGGTGGTTATAAACTTCTTCCATTTAAGAATGATGGAGGCCACTGTGTTCTTGGGGACCTTCAATGCTGCAGACATTTTTTTGTACCCTTCCCAGATCTGTGCCTCGACACAATCCTGTCTCGGAGCTCTACTGACAATTCCTTCGACCTCATCGCTTGGTTTATTCTCTGACATGCACTGTCAACTGTGGGACCTTGTATAGACAGGTGTTTGCCTTTCCAAATCATGTCCAATCAATTGAATTTACCACAGGTGGACTCCAATCAAGTTGTAGATTGATGAGGAAAAATGTTTTTTAATCCATTATAGAATAAGGCTGTAAGGTAACAAAATGTGGAAAAAGTGATGAGGTCTGAGTACTTTCCAAATGCATTGTAGAACACTGTCGTGTTGTATGTAGGG
Organism: Coregonus clupeaformis; assembly: GCF_020615455.1. Lineage (NCBI taxonomy): Eukaryota > Metazoa > Chordata > Actinopteri > Salmoniformes > Salmonidae > Coregonus > Coregonus clupeaformis. Next base: position 45,940,337 of record NC_059218.1, on the reverse strand, counting down.
GCTGGTGAGATATGAACAATGAATAAGACAGCACTCTAGTCTATCTTTAATATATTTGACAGATTGATTTTGACATGATAATAAATTAGAGGACTGTCTTTGAAAATACTTTGTGGAAAGTGCTGTCCCAAACATTGTCATGGATTATAGTGATGAGGATTCACTGCACTATTCTTTAGAAGAAAATTGACTTTTGAGTGAGCATGTTGCTTGGTGTTTTGAAGGATTTTATCACTGAAATGTACTAGGAGCAAAAGCAGAGGCAGTGAATAAAACACACACAAACACACACACACACACACACACAGAGTTGAGAGATGGATAAGGGAGAAGATCTGCCATCACCTCTCCGGGCTGGGTGGATTAATGCCTGTGCTTTTGGTCGTGTCACAAGAACATTTCAGTGTGTTTGTGTGTGTGTGTGTGTGTGTGTGTGTGTGTCAAGGGGAATGCATTACCACAGAGAAATGACATATCAATAATAAAGCAAAAAGCACGCCAAGAAAAACAAAAGTGTAAACACTGTACTGAGAACCTTAAACTGTATGAAGGAAAACAGGAAAACAACTTCACATAAGAGACATAGAGAGAAAGAGAGAGGGAGGGAGAGAGAGAAAGATAGAAAGAGAGAGAGGAGAGCAAAAGAGAGAAAGAAAGAGGGAGGGAGGGAGGGAGGGAGGGAGGGAGGGAGGGAGGGAGGGAGGGAGGGAGGGAGGGAAGGTGGTGAGAAACAGAGACCTAGAGAGAGAAAAAGAGAGTGATTGGTGTCATAATGTGTGTTTTAGCTGAGCTGTGTGTGTGTCTGTTCGCCTCGTTGGAGACGCCATGCCAGTTGGAATCAGTCCCACAAGGACAAATGTGCTTACATTTCAAAACACTCTTCCAGTAATGTGCCTGGTGGTTTCTGGCCAATTTTCCAGCTTGATGACACATGGCCTTCTCTCCTTCTCTCCTTCTCCCTCCTTCTTCAGAACAGACCCTACCTCTTACCTTTCCTTCTCTCTGGACCTTCTATACTCCCTCCATATCTCTCTTTCTCTCCATCCATCCCTCCCTCTCTCTCTCCCCCCGCTCGCTCCCTCTCCCTCCTTCTATCCCTCTCTCTCTCTCCCTCCCTTTCTCTCCCCGCTCACTCCCTCTCCCTCCCTCCCTCCCTCCCTCCCATCCTCTCTCTCTTGCTCTCTCCCTCCCTCTATCCCTCCCTCCCTCCCTTCCTCTCTCTCTCGCTCCCTCCCTCCCTCTATCCCCCCCTCTATCCCTCCCTCCAAATAAATGGCTTTCTCCAGCTGAGTGATTTTCTAAGGTCAAAGGAGCAGGATTTGGGCTGAGGCCAGCAGAAAAGGGGAGGAAAGGAGGAGGAATATGAAGAAAATAAGGGAATTACTGTTAATGACAGGTTGAGGTTGTTCCTGTTAATGACAGCTGAGGTTGTTATTGATAATGACAGGCTGAGGTTGTTACTATTAATGACAGGCTGAGGTTGTTACTGTTAATGACAGGCTGAGGGTGTTACTGTTAATGACAGGCTGAGGGTGTTACTGTTAATGGCAGGCTGAGGTTGTTACTGTTAATGACAGGCTGAGGTTGTTACTATTAATGACAGGCTGAGGTTGTTACTGTTAATGACAGGCTGAGGTTGTTACTGTTAATGACAGGCTGAGGTTGTTACTGTTCATGACAGGCTGAGGTTGTTACTGTTAATGACAGGCTGAGGTTGTTAATGTTAATGACAGGTTGAGGTTGTTATTGTTATTGACAGCTGAGGTTGTTATTGATAATGACAGGCTGAGGTTGTTACTGTTAATGACAGCTGAGGTTGTTATTGATAATGACAGGCTGAGGTTGTTAATGTTAATGACAGGCTGAGGTTGTTACTGTTAATGACAGGCTGAGGGTGTTACTATTAATGACAGGCTGAGGTTGTTACTGTTAATGACAGGCTGAGGTTGTTACTGTTCATGACAGGCTGAGGTTGTTACTGTTAATGACAGGCTGAGGTTGTTACTGTTAATGACAGGCTGAGGTTGTTACTGTTAATGACAGGCTGAGGTTGTTACTGTTAATGACAGGCTGAGGTTGTTACTGTTAATGACAGCTGAGGTTGTTATTGATAATGACAGGCTGAGGTTGTTACTGTTAATGACAGGCTGGGGTTGTTAATGATAATGACAGGCTGAGGTTGTTACTGTTAATGACAGGCTGAGGTTGTTACTGTTAATGACAGGCTGAGGTTGTTACTGTTAATGACAGGCTGAGGTTGTTACTGTTAATGACATGCTGAGGGTGTTACTGTTAATGACAGGCTGAGGGTGTTACTGTTAATGACAGGCTGAGGGTGTTACTGTTAATGACAGGCTGAGGTTGTTACTATTAATGACAGGCTGAGGTTGTTACTGTTAATGACAGCTGAGGTTGTTATTGATAATGACAGGCTGAGGTTGTTACTGTTAATGACAGGCTGGGGTTGTTAATGATAATGACAGGCTGAGGTTGTTACTGTTAATGACAGGCTGAGGTTGTTACTGTTAATGACAGGCTGAGGTTGTTACTGTTAATGACAGGCTGAGGTTGTTACTGTTAATGACAGGCTGAGGTTGTTACTGTTAATGACAGGCTGAGGTTGTTACTGTTAATGACAGGCTGAGGTTGTTACTGTTAATGACAGGCTGAGGTTGTTACTGTTCATGACAGGCTAAAGGTGTTACTGTTAATGACAGGCTGAGGTTGTTACTATTAATGACAGGCTGAGGTTGTTACTGTTAATGACAGGCTGAGGGTGTTACTGTTAATGACAGGCTGAGGGTGTTACTGTTAATGACAGGCTGAGGGTGTTACTGTTAATGACAGGCTGAGGGTGTTACTGTTAATGACAGGCTGAGGTTGTTACTGTTAATGACAGGCTGAGGTTGTTACTGTTCATGACAGGCTGAGGTTGTTACTGTTAATGACAGGCTGAGGTTGTTAATGTTAATGACAAGCTGAGGTTGTTACAGTTAATGACAGGCTGAGGGTGTTACTGTTAATGACAGGCTGAGGGTGTTACTGTTAATGACAGGCTGAGGTTGTTACTGTTAATGACAGGCTGAGGTTGTTACTGTTAATGACAGGCTGAGGGTGTTACTGTTAATGACAGGCTGAGGGTGTTACTGTTAATGACAGGCTGAGGTTGTTCATGTTAATGACAGGCTGAGGTTGTTAATGTTAATGACAGGCTGAGGGTGTTACTGTTAATGACAGGCTGAGGTTGTTACTGTTAATGACAGGCTGAGGGTGTTACTGTTAATGACAGGCTGAGGGTGTTACTGTTAATGACAGGCTGAGGTTGTTACTATTAATGACAGGCTGAGGTTGTTACTGTTAATGACAGGCTGAGGTTGTTAATGTTAATGACAGGCTGAGGTTGTTACTGTTAATGACAGGCTGAGGGTGTTACTGTTAATGACAGGCTGAGGGTGTTACTGTTAATGACAGGCTGAGGTTGTTACTGTTAATGACAGGCTGATGGTGTTACTGTTAATGACAGGCTGAGGTTGTTAATGTTAATGACAGGCTGAGGGGTTTACTGTTCATGACAGGCTGAGGGTGTTACTGTTAATGACAGGCTGAGGTTGTTCATGTTAATGACAGGCTGAGGTTGTTACTGTTAATGACAGGCTGAGGTTGTTACTGTTAATGACAGGCTGAGGGTGTTACTGTTAATGACAGGTTGAGGTTGTTACTGTTCATGACAGGCTGAGGTTGTTACTGTTAATGACAGACTGAAGTTGTTACTGATAAACTTGAATTAGCAAACACAACGTGCCATTGGAACACAGGACTGATTGTTGCTGATAATGGGCCTCTGTACGTCTATGTAGATATTCCATTAAGAATCAGCCGTTTCCAGCTACAATAACCATTTACAACATTTACAATGTCTACACTGTATTTCTGATCAATTTGATGTTAAAAAATAGCTTTTCTTTCAAAAACAAGGACATTTCTAAGTGACCCCAAACTTTTGAACGGTAGTGTACATAAACACATAGAACACCAAATACCTTAGTATTTTGTCTGCGTATTTCTTCAGCCTCTGTCTGGTGAAAGGGAACCCATGGCTGGCGCAGTAGATACAGTACTGCACCAGATAATTTTCATCCTCTGGTGCAAGCAATGTGGGTGGTCCACTGCGACAACCATGGGTCACCCGGCCGCTCAGCCTTTCCACCAGGTTCTGCCGAGGTACACCATGCACCTTGGTAGATAAGAAAATACAATTGTTACTAGCAGATAAAATTCACATACACATGGTAATCTCCTAAAAACAAAAGATGCCTAACCTTGGCAGCCTGGCGAATAGCCATCCCTGCCCCGCAGTCCTCCATGGCATTGAACATGTCCACCTCACACCACTACTGTCACGACTTCCGCCGAGGCTGCCTCCCCTCCTTCTTCGGGCAGGTTTCGGCGTTCTTTGTCACCGGCTTACTAGCTACTGCCGATCCCATTCTCATCACTCCACTTGTCATGTCTTGTCTTGTCAATCACACACACCTGGTGCTCATTCCCCTAATTAGTATGTGTATACGTTTTCCCTCTGTTCCCCTTGTCTTTGTGAGTGATTGTTTCATTGTGAGAGCGAGTAGCTTCCATTTGTTATTGCCAAGGTGGAATATTTCCCTTGTGATAGTTTCGTTTTGACGCTTGGTGCGTTTTATTTATGTAAACAGAATAAACTCTGGACTTCAGTGTTTTACCTCCTGTGCCTGACTCCTTCATTCACACCTCATCACAACTACTTCCTCTTGACTTTCTCCATGCTGTGGTGGGAAATACATGTAGCTAAATAACTTGGCATACTATTCACATTTTAGAAAGATAACTCAATCTGAATATGTATGTGATTTTGAAAGCTAAGGCATTGAAATGTGATGATGAAAAGGTTTCACAATAACTTAAAGTGTACCCACGTTTTTTGTTTGATGTTATCTGTAATGAAAACTAGTGTCCCAATTAGTTTAATATTGATGAATACATTATAACATTTGACTAAATACTGGCTCTATGTAGCTGTTGTAAGATGAAACATAGCCAACAGTGATAGGTGTCAAAAAGTTCATCGTTCAAAGTTCAAAATTAATTCTTGCAAATTGTGCAAAACGCCCCAGTCAGAGGACTCCAGTTTTGATACGGTAAAGCTTGACAACATACAACTGTTTTCGTGATAAGTATTATCTAACGCTTACAATTTCTTTCCTTTTTGCTTACTCGGCAGTTCTATCAACATTTAGCAACTAAGTTAGCAACATTAGAAAATCCGTTAACTATATTTCAGAGGTAAAAAGTTGGATATTAAATGATGTGTGGTTTGTCGCGCAGTCAAATCTTACAATGTACAGCTTGTCTCACAAAATGTGTACATGTAAAACCTTCATGAAAACTCTCAAAACCTAACTTAACTTGCATAAATTGTAATGAAAATCGGTGGTCAGCTAGCTAGAAGGGTGTCTTTAGTCGCAAATTTACCGTTATTTTCCAGTCCATTTAAATGTTGAGCTCGAGGTGATTCAGTCCTCCAACCGCTAGAGAGTGTCCGAAGTTAGGGGGTGTCCGAAGTTAGGGGGTGTCCGATGTCGGGTGGAAAATTAGCTACTGTGGTGTGTGTGTGTGTGTGTGTGTGTGTGTGTGTTCTGTGTTTCCCTTTATAATTACTGCTCATTAAAGTAAATGAGGGCTTCATAAAGTTTTCTCAATGCCCAGGAGTAAGGGGCTCTGTGTGTGTTGTGTGTGTGTGTGTGTGTGTGTGTGTGTGTGTGTGCTACTAACAATTACGCACACACACGCACACAAACAAAACACACACTCACACCCCTGTGGATTTAATAAACCGTAATCTAGGTAGAGACGCTGTAACAGCAGCAGTTATCTGCACCATAGGACAGGACCCTTCACCATGTCATGTCATCATATCATAGGACAGGACCCTTCACCATGTCATGTCATCATACCATAGGACAGGACCCTTCACCATGTCATGTCATCATACCATAGGACAGGACCCTTCACCATGTCATGTCATCATATCATAGGACAGGACCCTTCACCATGTCATGTCATCATACCATAGGACAGGACCCTTCACCATGTCATGTCATCATATCATAGGACAGGACCCTTCACCGTGTCATGACATCATACCATAGGACAGGACCCTTCACCATGTCATGTCATCATATCATAGGACAGGACCCTTCACCATGTCATGACATCATACCATAGGACAGGACCCTTCACCATGTCATGTCATCATATCATAGGACAGGACCCTTCACCATGTCATGTCATCATATCATAGGACAGGACCCTTCACCATGTCATGTCATCATATCATAGGACAGGACCCTTCACCATGTCATGTCATCATACCATAGGACAGGACCCTTCACCATGTCATGTCATCATATCATAGGACAGGACCCTTCACCATGTCATGACATCATACCATAGGACAGGACCCTTCACCATGTCATGTCATCATATCATAGGACAGGACCCTTCACCATGTCATGACATCATACCATAGGACAGGACCCTTCACCATGTCATGTCATCATATCATAGGACAGGACCCTTCACCATGTCATGTCATCATATCATAGGACAGGACCCTTCACCATGTCATGTCATCATACCATAGGACAGGACCCTTCACCATGTCATGTCATCATATCATAGGACAGGACCCTTCACCATGTCATGACATCATACCATAGGACAGGACCCTTCACCATGTCATGTCATCATATCATAGGACAGGACCCTTCACCATGTCATGACATCATACCATAGGACAGGACCCTTCACCATGTCATGTCATCATATCATAGGACAGGACCCTTCACCATGTCATGTCATCATATCATAGGACAGGACCCTTCACCATGTCATGTCATCATATCATAGGACAGGACCCTTCACCATGTCATGACATGTGTAAAGTGGTTATCCCACTGGCTATAAGGTGAATGCACCTATTTGTAAGTCGCTCTGGATAAGAGCGTCTGCTAAATGACGTAAATGGAAATGTAAATGTATATAGGGAGTATAGGATAGGAGTATAGGGTGCCATTGGGACACAGTCCGTGTTCTGTCACAGTGTCACACATACTCTTCAGTGACATTAATGACACTCCATAGTACCCACACATCTCTTTGGTTGAATAGACAAAGTGTATTGAATTTGAAAGCAACTTTTCCTGTGTCCTCAAGTATCTGTCTCTTGCCAGTTGTCACTCACCCCCCCCCCTCTCTCTCTCTCTCTGTCTCTCTCTCTCTCTCTCTGCCTCTCTCTCTCTCTCTCTCTCTCTCTCTGTCTCTCCTCCTCCCCCCTCTCCTCTTTTTTAATTGCCAGGGAGCATGGGGTGTTTATTGTAGCCAGATGAGATTAATTAGCTTAGATTTTATAATACCAAAGAGGTTGTTTGTTTAAAGGCAAGGTCATTAGCCAGCATTCCCCTGGGATGACATCACAAAACACAAAGACTCATTAGAACACCACACAGGAAGTCACAAAAGCAGAGATGAGAGAAATCCTGTTTTTTCAGGGGTCGTAAGGGATTGTCCCGTTTCTCTGTTTATGTATGTGTGTGTGTGAGAGAGAGTGTGCGTGTGCATTTGTTTCGCTGTTTGTTTTTATACAACAGCTTCAGTCATTTTGCATCACTATAACCAAACATAAAGTCTCTCTCTCTCTCTCTCTCTCTCTCTCTCTCTCTCTCTCTCTCTCTCTCAATTCAATGTATATTTTTTCAATTTAAGGGGATTTATTGGCATGGGAAGCATATATTTACATTGCCAAAGCAAGTGAAATAGATAATAAACTAAAGTGAAATAAAAATACAAATGAACAGTAAACATTACACTCCAAAGGAATATAGACATTTCAAATATCATATTATGTATATGATGTGCAAATAGTTCAAGTACAAAAAGGAAAATATATAAACATAAATATGGGTTGTATTTACAATGGTGTTTGTTCTTCACTGGTTGCACTTTTCTTGTCGCAACAGATCACAAATATTGCTGCTTTTTTCAATAGATATGGGAGTTTATAAAAAATGGATTTGTTTTCGAATTATTTGTGGGTCTGTGTAATCTGAGGGAAATATGTGTGTCTAATATGGTCATTACTCTAAAATGTTTTAAATAAAACATTTTCCTCATCAATCTACACACAATACCCCATTATGACAAAGCAAAGCAAAAACAGGTTTTTAGAAAACAGAAATTACGTTTGCCCACTGACAAAGAAATTATCAGTCTATAATTTTAATGGTAGGTTTATTTGAACAGTGAGAGACAGAATAACAACAAAAGAATCCAGAAAAACGCATATCTAAAATGTTATAAATTGATTTGCATTTTAATGAGGGAAATAAGTATTTGACCCCCTCTCAATCAGAAAGATTTCTGGCTCCCAGGTGTCTTTTATACAGGTAACGAGCTGAGATTAGGAGCACACTCTTAAAGGGAGTGCTCCTAAACTCAGCTTGTTACCTGTATAAAAAACACCTGTCCACAGAAGCAATCAATCAATCAGATTCCAAACTCTCCACCATGGCCAAGACCAAAGAGCTCTCCAAGGATGTCATGGACAAGATTGTAGTCCTACACAAGGCTGGAATTGTCACGGTTTCGGCCGAGGCTGCCTCTCTTCCTTGCTCGGGCAGGCTTTGGCGGTCGTCGTCTCCGGAGTACTAGCTGCCACCGTTGTATGTTTCGATGTTCGTTTGGTTTTGTCTTGATGTTGTACACCTGTTATCGTTTAGCGTTCATTATTGTCCTATAAGTTCTCGTTGTGTTTGTCGTGTTGTGTGTGATTGAACTTGCTGTCGTGTATGTCTGTGCTTCGTTCTCTCCTCTGTGTTGGAGAGGTTCTCGCACGTGTTTGTGCGTTCTTGTTATTTTGTTCGATTTTACGCCTGTGTGCGTAATCGCTCGTATCCAAGCTCTTTTGACTCGTTTTGAGTTTTGGTTCACTAAAGTCTATTGGACTAAGTTCCTGCGTCCTGCGCTTGATTCCTGCACCACACCTTCACAGCACACCTTCTGACAGAATCACACACCGAAGATGGAATCAGCAGGAGCCGCAGCAGCACCTGAGTCTCTGGAGGAGCGGGTCCGTGAGCAGAACGACCAGATCCTACGTATCGGGACCGCCCTTCAGGACGTGATCAACACGCTTCAACGCTGGGAGACCAGAGGGACACCCACATCTCCACCTTCCGTGCCATCACCATCGGCCAGTCAGCCCATACAAGCTCCGGAACCCAGGGGAATTCGGCTCTCGCTCCCGAGGACATATGATGGGACCGCTGCCGGGTGTCAGGGCTTCCTTCTACAGGTGGAGCTATACCTGGCCACCGTACACCCGGCGCCCTCGGGACACGAGAGCGTGTCCGCCCTCATCTCCTGTCTCACCGGCAAGGCGTTGGAATGGGCCAACGCCGAGTGGAGGAGAATAGACGCCTCCACTATCACCTACTCAGAGTTCTCCCGCCGCTTCAGGGCTGTGTTTGACCATCCACCTGAGGGGAAAGCGGCGGGGGAGCGTCTATTCTACCTCCGGCAGGGGAGGAGGAGTGCCCAGGAGTTCGCTTTAGAATTCCGAACTCTAGCGGCGGATGCAGGGTGGAATGAGCGGGCCCTCATCGATCACTACCTCTGTGGTCTACGAGAGGACGTCCGTCGGGAGCTGGCCTGCAGGGATACCAGCCTCACTTTCGATCAGTTAGTGGACATGTCCATCAGGCTGGACACCCTGCTGGCTACCCGCGGACTTTCCGAGGGGGGTCCGTCCATTCCATCCTCCAGCACCTCCGAGCCGAGCCCTATGGAGCTCGGGGTGCTGGCGCTAGAGAGAGGAGGGTCGGAGCACGAGGGGGGCCGTCCCTGCACCAACTGTGGCCGTGGAGGACACACCGCGGCTAGGTGCTGGGGAGGGTCTCCTAGGGGAGAAGACGGCAGGCTCCACACTGGGGAGTCCTTCCAGGTGAGTAGGCGCCCCACTTACCCAGAGCTCTCTGTTGCGCACTTCTGTATACCTGTGCGATTTCCACAGGTTGCACCTCATTCCCAGCATAAGGCGGTAGTAGATTCAGGCGCGGCTGGGAATTTTGTTGATAGTAAATTTTGTTTAGAATTAGGGATTCCCCTTCTTCCTGTTGACGTCCCATTCCCCGTTCATGCCCTAGATAGCCGTCCGTTGGGATCGGGCTTGATCAGGGAAGTCACAGCACCACTTAGGATGTGTACGCAGAGGGGTCATGAGGAGATTATCCAACTATATCTGATCGACTCTCCTGCGTATCCGGTGGTGCTGGGAATGCCCTGGTTGAGTATCCATAATCCATCTATTTCGTGGCAGGAGAGGGCTCTGATGGAGTGGTCTGCCCAGTGTGTGGGGCGATGTTTAGGTGTTTCCGTGGGGGCTACCTCGGTGGAGAGTCCAAACCAGGTGCCCGCATTGCACATTCCCCCCGAATATGAGGATTTGGCTATTGTGTTCAGTAAATCGAGGGCGACGCAGTTACCTCCTCATAGGCAGGGAGATTGTGCGATAGACCTCCAGGCAGGAGCTGCGCTCCCACGGAGCCATATGTATCCTCTGTCTCAAGAGGAGAAGAGAGCTATGGAGACTTACATAGACGAATCTCTGAGACAAGGATACATACGGCCATCCACTTCCCCTGCGTCCTCGAGTTTCTTTTTTGTGAAGAAGAAGGATGGAGGGTTACGCCCGTGCATTGATTACCGTAGTCTCAATCAGATCACGGTGAAGTACAGTTATCCACTTCCTCTGATTGCGACCATGACGGAGTCATTGCACGGGGCGCGTATCTTCACAAAATTAGATCTCAGGAGCGCTTACAACTTGGTACGCATTAGGGAGGGCGATGAATGGAAGACAGCGTTTAGTACCACCTCGGGTCATTACGAGTATCTTGTCATGCCATACGGGTTGATGAACGCTCCTTCAGTGTTCCAATCATTCGTGGATGAGATCTTCAGGGACATGCAGGGGCAGGGGGTGGTCGTGTACATAGATGACATTCTTGTGTACTCGTCTACCCGAGTCGAGCATGTAGCCCTGGTGCGCCGAGTGTTGAGGAGGCTGTTGGAGCACGACCTGTATGTCAAGGCAGAGAAATGTCTGTTTTTCCAGGAGTCGATCTCCTTTTTGGGTTATCAGTTGTCTGCGTCAGGGGTGAAGATGGAAGTTGACGGGTGTCAGCCGTGCGTAATTGGCAGACTCCAACCACTGTTAAAGAGGTGCAGCAGTTTTTGGGGTTTGCAAATTACTACCGGAGGTTTATCCGGGGTTTTGGACAGGTGGCAGCTCCCATAACGTCTCTTTTGAAGGGGGGTCCGGTGCGTTTGCAGTGGTCAGCCGAGGCGGACAGGGCTTTGGGAGACTGAAGAACCTGTTTACTTCGGCCCGGTGCTGGCGCACTCGGATCCCGCTTTACCATTTCAGGTAGAGGTGGACGCGTCAGAGGCCGGTATAGGGGCCGTGCTTTGCAACGGTCCGGCACGCCACCTAAACTCCGCCCCTGTGCCTTTTATTCCAAAAAGCTCAGTCCGGCGGAGCGAAATTATGACGTAGGGGACAGGGTGCTGTTAGCCGTGGTACAGGCCCTAAAGGTGTGGAGGCATTGGCTTGAGGGGGCTCAACACCCTTTTCTCATTTTGACTGACCACCGTAACCTGGAGTACATCCGGGCAGCTAGGAGACTGAACCCTCGCCAGGCGCGGTGGAACATGTTTTTAGCCCGGTTCGTATTTCAGATCACGTACATCTCTGGGTCACAGAACGGTAAGGCAGATGCACTGTCTCGGCGGTATGACACAGAGGAGAGGTCCGTGGAGCCCACTCCCATACTGCCGGAGTCTTGTCTGGTGGCACCGGTAGTGTGGGAGGTCGATGCTGAAATCGAGCGGGCGTTGCGCACCGACCCTAGTCCTCCTCAATGCCCGGAGGGTCGGACGTACGTCCCGCTCGAGGTTCGGGATCGATTGATATATTGGGCTCACACGTCACCCTCCTCTGGACATCCTGGTATTGGCCGGACAGTGCACTGCCTTAGTGCTAAGTACTGGTGGCCCACGTTAGCAAGGGATGTGAGGGTTTATGTCTCCTCCTGCTCGGTGTGCGCCCAGTGTAAGGCGCCTAGACATCTGCCTAGGGGTAAGTTACAGCCCCTGCCCGTTCCACAACGACCATGGTCTCACCTCTCGTGGACTTCGTTACTGACCTTCCCCCCTCGCAGGGGAATACTACTATACTGGTCGTTGTGGACCGGTTCTCTAAGGCCTGTCGTTTGCTCCCTATGCCGGGCCTGCCTACTGCCCTACAGACCGCCGAAGCTCTATTCACCCACGTTTTCCGGCACTACGGGGTACCCGAGGATATTGTGTCTGATCGAGGTCCCCAGTTCACCTCCAGAGTCTGGAGAGCATTTATGGAGCGTTTGGGGGTCTCGGTGAGCCTTACCTCGGGTTACCATCCAGAGAGTAATGGGCAGGTGGAACGTGTGAACCAGGATGTGGGTAGGTTTCTTAGATCATACTGCCAGGGCCGGCCGGAGGAGTGGGCACGGTATGTTCCCTGGGCAGAAATGGCCCAGAATTCCCTACGCCACTCCTCAACTAACCTAACCCCTTTCCAATGTGTTTTAGGTTACCAGCCGGTTCTGGCACCATGGCAGCAGAGCCAGATCGAGGCTCCTGCGGTGGATGAGTGGGTGCGGCGCTCGGAGGAGACGTGGAATGCTGCACACGTCCACCTCTGCAGCGGGCCATCCGTCGTCAGAAGGCGAGCGCCGATTTCCACCGCAGTGAGGGGCCGGTGTACGCACCTGGTGATCGAGTCTGGCTCTCTACCAGAAACCTGCCCCTCCGCCTGCCCTGCCGGAAACTGGGTCGGCGGTTTGTGGGGCCGTTTAAAGTCCTGAGAAGATTGAACGAGGTGTGTTACAGATTACAGCTGCCTAGTGACTATCGTATTAACCCCTCGTTCCATGTGTCTCTTCTCAGGCCGGTGGTAGCTGGTCCACTCCAGGAAGATGAGATCAGAGAGACTCCTCCGCCCCTATTGGACATCGAGGGGGCACCGGCATACACCGTGCGGTCCATCTTGGATTCGAGACGTCGGATGGGGGGTCTCCAATATCTTGTGGAGTGGGAGGGGTACGGCCCGGAGGAACGGTGCTGGGTGCCGAGGAGAGACATTTTGGACCCCTCTCTCCTGACGGAATTCCACCGTAGTCACCCGACGCGCCCTGCTCCGCGTCCTCCTGGTCGTCCCCGAGGCCGGGGTCGGCGCATGGCTGGACGGCCGCGCGTCAAGGGGGGGGGGGTACTGTCACGGTTTCGGCCGAGGCTGCCTCTCTTCCTTGCTCGGGCAGGCTTCGGCGGTCGTCGTCTCCGGAGTACTAGCTGCCACCGTTGTATATTTCGATGTTCGTTTGGTTTTGTCTTGATGTTGTACACCTGTTATCGTTTAGCGTTCATTATTGTCCTATAAGTTCTCGTTGTGTTTGTCATGTGTTGTGTGTGATTGAACTTGCTGTCGTGTATGTCTGTGCTTCGTTCTCTCCTCTGTGTTGGAGAGGTTCTCGCACGTGTTTGTGCGTTCTTGTTATTTTGTTAGATTTTACGCCTGTGTGCGTAATCGCTCGTATCCAAGCTCTTTTGACTCATTTTGAGTTTTGGTTCACTAAAGTCTATTGGACTAAGTTCCTGCGTCCTGCGCTTGATTCCTGCACCACACCTTCACAGCACACCTTCTGACAGGAATGGGCTACAAGACCATCGCCAAGCAGCTTGGTGAGAAGGTGACAACAGTTGGTGCGATTATTCGCAAATGGAAGAAGCACAAAATAACTGTCAATCTCCCTCGGCCTGGGGCTCCATACAAGATCTCACCTTGTGGAGTTGCAATGATCATGAGAATGGTGAGGAATCAGCCCAGAACTACACAGGAGGATCTTGTCAATGATCTCAAGGCAGCTGGGACCATAGTCACCAAGAAAACCATTGGTAATACCCTACGCCGTGAAGGACTGAAATCCTGCAGCGCCCGCAAGGTCTCCCTGCTCAAGAAAGCACATATACAGTGGGGAGAACAAGTATTTGATACACTACCGATTTTGCAGGTTTTCCTATTTACAAAGCATGTAGAGGTCTGTAATTTTTATGATAGGTACACTTCAACTGTGAGAGACGGAATCTAAAACAAAAATCCAGAAAATCACATTGTATGATTTTTAAGTAATTAATTTGCATTTTATTGCATGACATAAGTATTTGATACATCAGAAAAGCAGAACTTAATATTTGGTACATAAACCTTTGTTTGCAACTATAGAGATCATACGTTTCCTGTAGGTCTTGACCAGGTTTGCACACACCGCAGCAGGGATTTTGGCCCACTCCTCCATACAGACCTTTTCCAGATCCTTCAGGTTTTGGGGCTGTCGCTGGGCAATACGGACTTCCAGCTCCTGTAGTATCTGAACAGTGTATAATTTTGGCTGACGTTTGCAAATGGTGTGTTAGATTAACTTTACTCAGCCTTGCTGAAACATCTGGAAAGCATCACTATAGGGGCCCCCTGAAACAGAGGAGACTTGGATATGTGGAAGCCAGGGATTGGTCTATTCAAAACACCCATCTTATGTTACATAGGATATATACCAGGTTTTCAACAAAGGACGGGGAGAATAATTATATTTGAGATTGGGTTAGTTGTTCTCCAGATTCTGCAGAAATCTGTAAATTGACGCTGAAATCTTTTGATATAATAAACCTTTATAATCAAAGTTCAGTGTCAGAGGATTCCTTGTCAACACAGCATATCAGCATCGTTGTTCGGCCACCACACTCCCTCCAAAGATGTTCTATTGGGTTCAGGTCTGGAGACTGGCTAGGCCACTCCAGGACCTTGAGATGCTTCTTACGGAGCCACTCCTTAGTTGCCCTGGCTGTGTGTTTCGGGTCGTTGTCATGCTGGAAGACCCAGCCACGACCCATCTTCAATGCTCTTACTGAGGGAAGGAGGTTGTTGGCCAAGATCTCGCTATACATGGCCCCATCCATCCTCCCCTCAATACGGTGCAGTCGTCCAGTCCCCTTTGCAGAAACGCATCCCCAAAGAATGATGTTTCCACCTCTATGCTTCACGGTTCGGATGGTGTTCTTGGGGTTGTACTCATCCTTCTTCCTCCAAACACGGCGAGTGGAGTTTAGACCAAAAAGCTATATTTTTGTCTCATCAGACCACATGACCTTCTCCCATGCCTCCTCTGGATCATCCAGATGGTCATTGGCAAACTTCAGACGGGCCTGGACATGCACTGGCTTGAGCAGGGGGACCTTGCGTGCACTGCAGGATTTTAATCCATGACGGCGTAGTGTGTTACTAATGGTTTTCTTTGAGACTGTGGTCCCAGCTCTCTTCAGGTCATTGACCAGGTCCTGCCATGTAGTTCTGGGCTGATCCCTCACCTTCCTCATGATAATTGATGTCCCACGAGGTGAGATATTGCATGGAGCCCCAGACCGAGGGTGATTGACCGTCATCTTGAACTTCTTCAATTTTCTAATAATTGCGCCAACAGTTGTTGCCTTCTCACCAAGCTGCTTGCCTATTGTCCTGTAGCCCATCCCAGCCTTGTGCAGGTCTACAATTTTATCCCTGATGTCCTTACACATCTCTCTGGTCTTGGACATTGTGGAGAGGTTGGAGTCTGTTTGATTGAGTGTGTGGACAGGTGTCTTTTATACAGGTAACGAGTTCAAACAGGTGCAGTTAATACAGGTAATGAGTAAAGAACAGGAGCGCTTCTTAAAGAAAAACTAACAGGTCTGTGATAGCCGGAATACTTACTGGTTGGTAGGTGATCAAATCCTTATGTCATGCAATAAAGTGCAAAGTAATTACTTAAAAATCATACAATGTGATTTTCTGGATTTTTGTTTTTGTTTTAGATTCCATCTCTCACAGTTGAAGTGTACCTATGATAAAAATTACAGACCTCTACATGCTTTGTAAGTAGGAAAACCTGCAAAATCGGCAGTGTATCAAATACTTGTTCTCCCCACTGTACAGGCCCGTCTGAAGTTTGCCAATGAACATCTGAATGATTCAGAGGATAACTGGGTGAAAGTTTTGTGGTCAGATGAGACCAAAATCGAGCTCTTTGCCATCAACTCAACTCGCCGTGTTTGGAGGAGGAGGAATGCTGCCTATGACCCCAAGAACACCATCCCCACCGTCAAACACGGAGGTGGAAACATTATGCTTTGGGGGTGTTTTTCTGCTAAGGGGACAGGACAACTTCACTACATCAAAGGGACGATGGACGGAGCCATGTACCGTCAAATCTTGGGTGAGAACCTCCTTCCCTCAGCCAGGGCATTGAAAATGGGTTGTGGATGGGTATTCCAGCATGACAATGACCCAAAACACACGGCCAAGGCAACAAAGGAGTGGCTCAAGAAGAAGCACATTAAGGTCCTGGAGTGGCCTAGCCAGTCTCCAGACCTTAATCCCATAGAAAATCTGTGGAGGGAGCTGAAGGTTCGAGTTGCCAAACGTCAGCCTCGAAACCTTAATGACTTGAAGAAGATCTGCAAAGAGGAGTGGGACAAAATCCCTCCTGAGATGTGTGCAAACCTGGTGGCCAACTACAAGAAACATCTGACCTCTGTGATTGCCAACAAGGGTTTTGCCACCAAGTACTAAGTCATGTTTTGCAGAGGGGTCAAATACTTATTTCCCTCATTAAAATGCAAATCAATTTATAACATTTATGACATGCTTTTTTCTGTATTTTTGTTGTTGTTATTCTGTCTCTCACTGTTCAAATAAACCTACCATTAAAATTATAGACTGATCATTTCTTTGTCAGTGGGCAAACGTACAAAGTCAGCAGGAGATCAAATACTTTTGTCCCTCACTGTAAGTATTCCGACCCTTGAGAAATTGAGCTCAGGTGCATCCTGTTTCCGTTGATCATCCTTGAGATGTTTCTACAACTTGATTGGAGTCAACCTGTGGTAAATTCAATTGATTGGAGATAATTTGGAAAGGCACACACCTGTCTATTCAAGGTCCCAGAATTGACAGTGCATGTCAGAGCAAAAACCAAGCCATGAAGTTTAAGGAATTGTCCGTAGAGCTCAGAGACAAAATTGTGTCGAGGCACAGTTCTGGGGAAGGGTATCAAAAAATGTCTGCAGCATTGAAGGTCCCCAAGAACACAATGGCCTACATCATTCTTAAGTTCAAGAAGTTTGGAACCACTAACACTCTTCCAAGAGCTGGCCGGCCGGCCAAACTGAGCAATCGAGGCAGAGGGGCCTTGGTCAGGGAGGTAACCAAGAACCCGATGGTCACTCTGACAGAGCTCCAGAGTTCCTCTGTGGAGATGGGAGAACCTTCCAGAAGGACAACCATCTCTGCAGCACTCCACCAATCAGGCCTTTATGGTAGAGTGGGCAGATGGAAACCACTCCTCAGTAAAATGCACATGACAGCCTGCTTGGAGTTTGCCAAAAGGCCCCTAAAGGACACTCAGACCATGAGAAACAAGATTCTCTGGTCTGATGAAACCAAGATTGAACTCTTTGGCCTGAATGCCAAGCGTCACATCCATTGGAAACCTTGCATCATCCCTACGGTGAAGCATGGTGGTGGCAGCATCATGCTGTGGGGATGTTTTTCTGCGGCAGGGACTGGGAGACTAGCCAGGATCGAGGTAAGATGAACGGAGCAAAGCACAGAGAGATCCTTGATGAAGACCTGCTCCAGAGCACTCAGAACCTCAGACTGGGGCGAAGGTTCACTTTCCAGCAGGACCCTAAGCACGACCCTAAGCACACAGCCAAGACAACGCAGGAGTGGCTTCGGCATAAATCTTTGAATGTCCTTGAGTGGCCCAGCCAGAGCCTGGACTTGAACCAGATCAAACATCTCTGGAGAGACCTGAAAATAGCTGTGCAGCGACGCTCCCCATCCAACCTGACAGATCTTGAGAGGATCTGCAGAGAAGAATGGGAGAAACTCCCCAAATACAGGTGTGCCAAGCTTGTAGCGTCATACCCAAGAAGAATTTAGGCTGTAATTGCTGCCAAAGGTGCTTCAACAAAGTACTGAGTAAAGGGTCTGAATACTGTACTGTTTTAGTGATTCAACATAGTGAAGGCGTAGGCTCAGGTTTTCTGGGTCTCTATGTTTTTGGTAAATAGGTTTCTCAATTTCTTTCTTATGTTTTTGCATTCTCCATCAAAACATTTGTCATTGTTATTCATTTTATTAGGTTATCTGCTTGACATATTTAGATTTGATAGGGAAGCTGAGAGGTCAAATCTACTGTTTAGGTTTTCTACTGCCAAGTTTACACCTTCACTATTACAGTGAAACATTTTGTCCAGGAAGTTGTCTAAAAGGGATTGAATTTGTTGTTGCCTAATTGCTTTTTGGTAGGTTTCCACACTACTTTCCTTCCATCTATAGCATTTCTTAATATTATTCAGTTCCTTTGGCTTTGATGCCTCATGATTGAGTATTGTCGGGTGCAGTCGTCGGGTGAGGTTGTGTCTCTCTCTGGCGGGAGGTAAGCTTGGCTTATATGGCTTATATGGTGTAGAGTAAAGCTTAAACTATGTATTTAGATTGTAGTTAGGTATTGTAGGTAGTTATCGTAGGTTATTGTAGTTATCGTAGGTTGTTGTATGTAATTATTGTAGGTAAATATTGTATTCGATTGAGCCCGGTGAAGCACGAGGCTAGCTAACCCACTACCTGGACTAGCTAGCGGGTAGCTACTGGTAACTATTAGCAACTGTGGATAGTTGTTTCACGCTTGAGAGTACCTGTAATTACGCCAGCTAGCTTACCTACAATAATTACATACAATAATGCCTACCATTCAGCTGTTTTTCTAACCTCATTGTCTGAAGCGTTAACATTAGGTAGTAAGTAGCTACTGTGCTCGAAATGTAGCTAGCTTGTTGCTACCTGGATAGCTACTAAACAATAGCTGGAATGACCTAGCGAACAGACGCAAACTGGCTGAGTCGATTCAGTGGCTAGCTTTGCACTTGGCTAGCTAACAGTAGCTGCTAGGGGTAAGTTATAACCTACATTTGTGTTTTGTTTTTACATACTGGTAGCCAGAGTCGTTGAAGGGAATTCGGGACATGGGTGACTAGTTAACGTTAGCTTGGCTCTCTCTGTGTGTTCGTGCCGTGGGAGGAGGGTTTTTTTCGTTGGCAGAAAGCAATGGCTAGCTAGTATGCTAACTATTCTAGCAAACTAACTGGCTGAATAAGTTGACGACGGACTCGCTCAAGCTGTCGGGACAAACCCACAACGTTAGACACGGACACAAATGATCTGCTTGTCGTGTTGATACACTGGTGGTTTGTTGTGGCCGAGTATTGGTGCTAAACCGTGTTGTTGGAGGCTGTCATGCTAGTTGGCTGTGGCGTCATAGGATTCGGTGCCCTGGATGGTTTTCACGGAAGAATACTGTACCAAGTTAGCTAGCTGAATAAACTAAGTTAGTCTATTCCTAGAAAACATTGAACCGCTGTAGTTTACAACAATTATAGTTTCTGAGGTGGAAGTTGGGAGAGTTATAATTGGGTGTTTCAGTGAAACGTAAGTGAGGGAGGCCCCGCTCTCTCGCTTTTCCAGATGTTTAGTTCATTTAATTCCGATCTCCTTTGCATTAGTGTAGCCATTTTCTGTAGCCTGTCAACTATGCGTCTGTCTATCCCTGTTCTCTCCTCTCCGCACAGGCTATACAAACGCCTAACACCGCGTGGCTGCTGCCACTCTAACCTGGTGGTCCCTGCACGCACGACCCACGTGGAGTTGCAGGTCTCCGGCAGCCTCTGGAACTGCCGTTCTGCGGCCAACAAGGCAGAGTTCATCTCAGCCTGTGCTACCCTCCAGTCCCTCGACTTCTTGGCGCTGACGGAAACATGGATTACCACTGAAAACACTGCTACTCCTACTGCTCTCTCCTCGTCTGTCCATGTGTTCTCGCATACCCCGAGAGCATCTGGTCAGTGGGGTGGTGGCACAGGAATCCTCATCTCTCCCAAGTGGACATTCTCTCTTTTTCCCCTGACCCATCTGTCTATCTCCTCATTTGAATTCCATGCTGTCACAGTCACTAGCCCATTCAAGCTTAACATCCTTATCATTTATCGCCCTCCAGGTTCCCTTGGAGAGTTCATCAATGAGCTTGACGCCTTGATAAGTTCCTTTCCTGAGGATGGCTCACCCCTCACAGTTCTGGGTGACTTTAACCTCTCTACGTTTTCCTTTGACTAATTTCTCTCTGCCTCCTTCTTTCCACTCCTCTCCTCTTTTGACCTCACCCTCTCACCGTCCCCCCCTACTCACAAGGCAGGCAATACGCTTGACCTCATCTTTACTAGATGCTGTTCTTCTACTAATCTCACTGCAACTCCCCTCCATGTCTCCGACCACTACTTTGTATCCTTTTCTCTCTCGCTCTCCTCCAACACTACTCACTCTGCCCCTACTCAGATGGTAATGCGCCGTCGCAACCTTCGCTCTCTCTCTCCCGCTACTCTTTCCTCTTCCATCCTATCATCTCTTCCCTCTTCTCAATCCTTCTCCCTCCAATCTCCTGATTCTGCCTCCTCAACCCTCCTCTCCTCCCTTTCTGCATCCTTTGACTCTCTATGTCCCCTATCCTCTCGGCCGGCTCGGTCCTCCCCTCCTGCTCCGTGGCTTGACGACTCATTGCGAGCTCACAGAACAGGGCTCCGGGCAGCCGAGCAGAAATGGAGGAAAACTAGACTCCCTGCGGACCTGGCATCTTTTTACTCCCTCCTCTCTACATTTTCTTCCTCTGTTTCTGCTGCTAGAGCCACTTTCTACCACTCTAAATTCCAAGCATCTGCCTCTAACCCTAGGAAGCTCTTTGCCACCTTCTCCTCCCTGCTGAATCCTCCTCCCCCTCCCCCTAGTCCCTCTCTGTGGATGACTTCGTCAACCATTTTGAAAAGAAGGTTGACGACATCCAATCCTTGTTTGTTAAGTCAAATGACACTGCTGGTCCTGCTCACACTGCCCTACCCTATGCTTTGACTTCTTTCTCGGTGACCCGATCCTCAGTTGATGTTGTCTCACCACAGTCCAAAATGTCTCTCTCCGCCTCCAGCTCTCCAGGTCTGGTTGAGGGGGTGTTGTTGTGCTGGACTGTTGTCTAGTTGAGGGGGTGTTGTTGTGCTGGACTGTTGTCCGGGTCTGGTTGAGGGGGTGTTGTTGTGCTGGACTGTTGTCTGGGTCTGTGCTGACTGGAGTGTGTTCACCTGCTGTTCCAGCTCCACCTGCCTTACCTCCAGCTGGGTGAATTTATCCTTCATTTCAGTGAGGGAGTAGTGCTCTGTGCTGGGAGGTTGACTTTCTGCTTGGGTTTGCTCGTCTGTGGGGTTGTTTAATGAACAGGTCTGGTCTGACTCGCTCGGGGTGGGGGAGTCTTTCTCAAGAGAGAGCTTCTCCCGCTGCGTTCTCTCTTTGATTCCTTCATCCAGGGGGTACTGTATTATTATGACTTCTGCACAGAGGGAGGGGGCTTCAAAGGCCTCTGCATTTGGGTGGTGGAGGCTGTGAAACTCTCCTGCCATTGTTGGGCTCAAGGGCTTTGACAACTCTCACTTCACACCTCAGTGCTAATTGAAGTTGCAGCCGGATCTGTTCTGTCCTAGCAAGCTTGGTAGCCTTAACTTAGCATTCAAACCTTATAAAGAAAAATAGATTATTGTAATTTATTTTTCTTATTGGCTTTAAAATGAGCTTCATACTAAACATTACTCTCTCTCTCTCTCTCTCTCTCTCTCTCTCTCTCTCTCTCTCTCTCTCTCTCTCTCTCTCTCTCTCTCTCTCTCTCTCTCTCTCTCTCTCTCTCTCTCTCTCAATTCAATTCAATTCAATTCAATTTCAAGGCTTTATTGGCATGGGAAACGTGTGTTAACATTGCCAAAGCAAGTGAAGTAGATAGTAAACAAAAGTGAAATAAACAATAAATATTAACAGTAAACATTACACTCAGAAGTTTCAAAAGAATAAAGACATTTCAAATGTCATATTATGTATATATACAGTGTTGTAACAATGTGCAAATAGTTAAAGTACAAATGGGAAAATAAATAAACATAAATATGGGTTGTATTTACAATGGTGTTTGTTCTTCACTGGTTGCCCTTTTCTTGTGGCAACAGGTCACAAATATTGCAGCTGTGATGGCACACTGTGGTTTTTCACCCAGTAGATAAGGGAGTTCATCAAAATTGGGTTTGTTTTCAAATTCTTTGTGGATCGCTGTAATCTGAGGGAAATATGTGTCTCTAATATGGTCATACATTTGGCAGGAGGTTAGGAAGTGCAGCTCAGTTTCCACCTCATTTTGTGGGCAGTGTGCACATAGCCTGTCCTCTCTCTCTCTCTCTCTCTCTCTCTCTCTCT
Source organism: Coregonus clupeaformis (assembly GCF_020615455.1). Lineage (NCBI taxonomy): Eukaryota > Metazoa > Chordata > Actinopteri > Salmoniformes > Salmonidae > Coregonus > Coregonus clupeaformis. Next base: position 45,917,782 of record NC_059218.1, on the reverse strand, counting down.
CTCTCTCTCTCTCTCTCTCTCTCTCTCTCTCTCTCTCTCTCTCTCTCTTCTCTCTCTCTCTCTCTCTCTCTCTCTCTCTCTCTCTCTCTCTCTCTGCTCTCTCTCTCTCTCTCTCTCTCTCTCTCTCTCTCTCTCTCTCTCTCTCTCTCTCTCTCTCTCTCTCTCTCTCTCTCTCTCTCTCTCTCTCTCTCTCTCTCTCTCTCTCTCTCTCTCTCTCTCTCTCTATCCCTCTCTCTCTCTCTCTTCCTCCACCTTCGTAAGGCCTGAGCACGTCTTTGATTCTCTCCTCAGTGAGGATAAAAAGGACTGTGCAGTCGAACGACCCCTGACCTGACAGGAAGCAACCACGGGGTGGTAACAAGCTCCAGGAGCTAATCAGCAGTAACTCCTACTCTGAGAAGCTTTGTTACAGTTTTTCTCAATTGCTAAAACACTAAACCCTATTGTCTGAACCAAATGCTCAGTTGCCTGAACCCACTGATTGAATCAATCACTCTTTTGGCAAAACCATAAGCACTTTTCACCTGTTTAGACATAACTTGCCAACACATTTTCATTGTGATGCACCCGTGCTGCATAATGGTGAGCACAGGTGACAAAAGTCAAACACAATTAGAGCACAGGTGTCACCACTTGAACACAGCAACTCAAAATTGATCACACTTGTGGCTAATGATGTGAGGGAACATATACAGTAAGCCAGTTCAGAGAGCACTGGTTTGTGAGGCCCTACAATGGATAGAAATCTGAGAGGAAGAGTTCCTGTGAGAGGAGGTCGAGGTGGTCGAGGTGGTCAGCGAAGACAAAGAACAGTAATATCTGATGAAATCAGAGCTACTGTGATTGACCATGTTCTTGTCCATGGTATGAGCATGAGGGAGGCTGGACAAAGGGTATAACCAAACATCAGTAGATTCACTGTGTCCACCATAATCCGAAGATTTAGAGAAGAGAACAGGTAATTACCTTTTTTTGACATTATAGTACAGTATGTAAATGTTGACAGCAATTACTGTATGACATACTATATACTGTACCACAGTATACTGTAAGGAAATATATGTTTCAGTACATCACTGTACCAATGTACTGTAGTATTGTAATGGAGGGTTGGTCTAACTGTTTGTAGGCCTAGTATTCCATGTATATTTTTTGTAACTCCATGTTCTCTTTTTGTAGAATTTAAAGACTGCCACATGGGGGTGGGAGGACAGGTATGTTCTCCCCACACCAAGAGACCCTAATTGTTGATATGGTCCGTGAGAACAATGCCATTAAACTGAGCGAAATTCAGCAGAAGATCATTGAGGACCATTTAAATTTTGAGGGTATCAACAGTGTCAGCCTCTCTACTGTTGATCGTGTCCTCAAGCGCAACAGACTGCGCATGAAACAGCTATACAGAGTGCCCTTTGATCGCAACTCAGACAGAGTCAAAGAGCAAAGATTCCAGTATGTACAGGTTGGCATATATCCAGACACATTCAATGTTGATTACTCTAAGTAGTGATTTACTGTAGTGGCCTAAATCACTTTTTCCGTATCACTTACAAAACTATATCTATTTCTACAGAGGGTTTTTCAACTGGATGCAATGGAAAGACCCCATCAATACATCTACATGGATGAAGCTGGGTTTAATCTCACCAAAAGGAGAAGGAGAGGCCAGTAATGTGATTGGCCATCGGGCCATTGTTGGTGTTCCTGGGCAGCGTGGTGGCAATGTCACATTATGTGCTGCCATCAGCAATCATGGGGTTGTCTACCATCATGCCAACCTGGGGCCCTACAACACTCACCAGCTCCTCATTTTCCTCAATCACATGCGAGATGCTTTGTTAGGGCAGCAGGATGAGCATCCCATCTATGTTGTTGTTTGGGACAATGTGAGTTTTCACAGAGCCCTCCAGGTTAGAGAGTGGTACAATATGAACCAAGGTTTTATCAATCTTTGCCTTCCACCGTACTCCCCCTTTCCTAAACCCCATTGAGGAATTCTTCTCCTCATGGCGGTGGAAGGTATATGAACGCCAACCTTACACCAGGGTAAATCTCCTGCAAGCCATGGGACTTGCCTGTGGTGACATAGGTGTGGAGGCATGCCAAGCCTGGATACGGCATGCCAGGGGTTTTTTCCCCGTTGCCTGGCCAGACAAAATGTGGCCTGTGATGTGGATGAAGTCCTGTGGCCTGACCCAGTACGGAGACATGATGCTGTGGCTGAGTAATGCACTTATTTGTATATTTTTGTACTTTATTTTTACATGGGCTTACTGTACACAAGTGGCAAACGCATAAGATTTCTGTTTGTTTTTACAAGTGCTACATGTAAATGCACAAGATTTCAGTTTTGTCTTTTTGTACAAGTGCTAAATGCACAGTTTTTTTTTGTTTTGCAACATGCATTTAGCCTACAGTGAACAATAAACATTTATTTCTCCAGCTTCATGTCCTGAGCATTATGTTTTCTATTTTTCTACGTAGTGTTTAGTGACTGTTCAGTAGTGTTTTTAATTTTGATTGACTCGGGGCACGATTTGACAACATAGTTCAGTTTTGAGCACAGATTGAACTGTTTTGAGGTGAAAGTTTGGTTTTGCAAGAAGAGTCTGAGGTTTTGTGAATGTAGCTTGAAAATTGGGTTTTGTGTTCACAGTTAAGAGAAAAGGAGAGCAGCGTTCAAGAAATGTGTCTTAGCAATCGAGAAAAACTGTAATACAGGCACTGATCTACACACTAAAGGGGCAGTCTACAGCTCAAACAATAACAAAGGGATGGGGCTGGAAAAATGTAACCACTCTCACATTCATAGAGACAATCCATGATATCAAATTTATAGTTATAATAACCTTTTTTGAGGCTTTAGAGTGTTTGTTTACAATTACTTTGTTTTCAAACAATAGAGTAAAACAAGCTTCTATTAAGGGTTCTGATGGGGAACCACAGTTGAACTAAGGTCTTGAGGAATGTATAAATCATATTCTTCAAGAATCAATGGGTCTGTATGTCATTAATTTAATAGTCTAAAACTGGATGTAGCAACTGCTGATTTTCCCTTTAAATACACCTGAGTTATCAGTCAGTGGGCTACTCGTATGTGTTACCGATCAGAGCAGATTCAATGAAATCTTAGAATCCACACAAGATGCTGCTGACTGGCTTGCAGTGTTCTGACATTCTGCTGAAGGACACGATCAGTCAATAGCCGAGGAGGTGTTTTACAAGATAGATCAAATGCATTAATGATGATCATGGTGGAATTTATGTAGTGCTTTTTAGACTAGCTAGGTGTCAACGTGTTGACCTCATCCATCACCATGGTGACAAGATGAATTATGGTCTCTGTCTCTCTTTTTTTACCCACACTTTCTCTCTCACTTTCTCTGTAGTACTGTCCCTCTTTCTCTCTCTCACTTTCTCTGTCGTTCTCTCTCTCTATCTCTCACTTTCTCTGTTGCACTCTCTCTCTCACGTTCTCTGTTGTACTCTCTCTCTCGCTCACTTTCTCGGTTGTACTCTCTCTCTCACTTTCTCTGTCGTACTGTCTCTCTCTCTCTCTCTCTCTCTCTCTCTCTCTCTCTCTCTCTCTCTCTCTCTCTCTCTCTCTCTCTCTCTCTCTCTCTCTCTCTCTCTCACTCTCTCACTTTCTCTGTCATACTCTCTCTCTCTCTCACGTTCTCTGTCGTACTATCTCTCTCTCTCTCTCACGTTCTCTGTCGTACTATCTCTCTCTCTCGTACGTTCTTTATTGTACTCTCTCTGTCGTACTTTCCCTGAGTGTCCTTCAGGTCCCTGGAGAACAGGGTCTGGCAGTGCAGCCATGACAGAAGAGTACAGTACAGCCAGTTACCAAAAGCACTAGTTTTCTAAGACTCTATTCAGTTCAGTTTACCAACAGTGTTGCTGTGCTCTGCTTTCTGACGTCAAGTCGCAAAACAAGAATATTTTCTAACTTACAAAAAAAAAACATTCAGAATCAATCAATCAAAACAATCAGCCCGCAATCAATTAAACCATGTTTTTATGTGTCAATCTTATAGAATATAATTCTGAACACTTCTACATGAATGTGGATGCTAGCATAATTACGGATAATCCTGAATGAATCGTGAATAAGGACACACGCACAAATATCATACCCCCCAAAAAAGCTAACCTCCCCTGTTATTGTAATGGTGAGAGGTTAGCATGTCTTGGGGGTATGATATTTGTGCGTTTGTAACTTTCCTTACTCATCATTATTCACAAAACATTTAGCATTATCTGTAACCATGGTAGCATCCACATTCATGTAGAAGTGTTTAGAAACATATTCTAGTCTTATTTAAAATAAAAGTGACTCCAAAATGACACAATACATTATTTACCATTAATTTCTACTGGACACAAAATAATCGGAAACACAACCAAAACAAACAGCAAATGCATCCAACAAATTTGTAGTGTCACAAGCTTGATGCAGTCATTGCGTGCTATGAATATGGGACCAAATACTAAACTTTGTACTACTTTAATACACATATAAGTGAATTAATCCCAATACTTTTGGTACCCTAAAATGGGGGGACTATGTACAAAAAGTGCTGTAATTTCTAAACGGTTCACCCAATATGGATTAAATTAAAACTGTCAGTCTGCACATTAACCTCATAGTCATTGTTTGATTTCAAATCCAAACTTTTGGAGTATAGAGCCAAAAGAAGAAAAAATGCTTCACCGTCCCAATAATTACGGAGGGCCGTGTATGTGTCAATCTCATAAACTGCGCTTGTCTCAGCGCTTCTAGCAACACACCGTTAGGGTTTGACAAGCGGGGCCGCAGCACTCTGTAGGCCTATGTGTGCTGTTTGTTTAAACACTTAGAAATCTAGTTTGACATTATTTATTTCACCTTTCTCTGGCTACTTGGCCTACAATTATTGGGAAAGACAACCTCACTAATCAACAGGAGAACAGTAGAAAAACAACAATTAGTTAAATCCCTTACCACGAGATGCTCTTTGTTGGGTTTTACTCTCATTATCTAATGACCACAAAATTGATAATTAGGCCTTGATATTTCGCTTAATTAAGTGGATTTCTCATGCGTGCGTTGTTTTTTAAACCAAAAACATTGTTAATAACTCCATTACGCTGAATTCTCCACGGATCAGTTAAAGTAAACTCTCACGAAAGATAACTTCCATTACTGGAGAGTTTATTAGCCATTTTAATGACGTCTCTTGGGGACAGTTGGTGGCTTATGTACATATAGTGGACAGAGCAGCAGAGATGCAGGTGTTGGTGTTACTGCAGGGTTCAGGGACAGAGAGTCAGAGAGATAGAGAGATAGTCTCTCACATAACCTGAACCTGTGGTGGAACACAGCCAACAGACCGACCCGGAACATCAACTCTACCACCTGAACCTGCAGTGGTTGAACACAGCCAACAGACAGACCCGCACCATCAACTCCACAGCCTGAACTTGCCGGGGTGGAACACAGCCAACAGAGAGATCCGGACCATCAACTCCACAGCCAACTGTGAATCATATGACCGTGCCCAGTAAGTAGGCCTAGGCTTTATAGTAGAATAGGAATATTCCACAGTAAATAGGCCTAGGCTATATGGAACAGGACTATTCCCCAGTAAATAGGCCTGGGCTATATGGAACAGGACTATGCCCAAGTCGGCAGGCCTGGGCTATAGAGTAGAATAGGAGTATTCACTTGTATTTGTAAAGTGTTGGTGCTGAATTAAGAATGAAAGCTATGGGCTATATATTGTTGTTTTTCATGTGGTGCAATTTTAGCAAAACATGGGTAGGCTTAGCACAATATAGTGCAGATTAATCAAGCTATTTATTAGGTGATTAAATCACAATTTTAACTGAACGACATTATCATATTGGCTGTTGTTACTTGTTAGCTGACTGATAAAAAGTACTTATGATCCACACATTGCTAACTCTCTCTCTCCCTCTCTTTCGCTCTCCTTTTAGGTTTTACGCATCAACGGAGCGGGCGTTTGTGTTTGTCTGTGCATGCATAAACCTGGAGCGCAGGCGTGCAGAACCAGCTCAGCCATGAGATATCTCCGCAGGTTGCAATGGAACGACTCCTCCGTTCTAATCCACCCCCCAGGGTTCTACATCATCGGCTTTACCTCCCTGCCCTTCGCCAACCTCTACTTCCTCTTCCTCGCTTTCGTTTACGTGGTGTCGGTCGTGTTCAACACATTTCTGATCTATATAATAACGGTGGACCACCGCCTCCACAACCCCAAGTTTATTGCGGTTGGTAACCTTGCGGTGGTTGATCTGGTGCTGAACACTTGCATTATCCCCGGTATGCTAAAGGCGTTTCTTGCTAAGAACAATTTTGTGCCGTTTAATCTGTGCATGGTGCAGATGTATGTGTATTATTCCTTCATTTCTATGGAATCGTTCTCCATCGCCGTGCTCGCCTATGACCGTATGATCGCCATATGTTTCCCTCTGAGGCACGGCTCCATCAACACCATGACGAGTATGTCGTGTATTCTCGGTTTCATCTGGTGCTTCTGTCTTGGTATACCGATATTCAGCACGTCCATTATGACCAGGCTGTCCTACTGCGATTCCGTTAACGTCTACAGCTATTTCTGTGATTACGCGCCAGTGTTTCGGCTGGCATGTAACGACAACACCCTGCAATGGGCTGTGGCTTCAGTGCTGAGCCTCGGTATCCTCCTCGGCCCATTGTCCTTCATCGTTATGTCATACATTAGTATTCTAATCGCTGCGTTCAGGATGAAAAGCGTTGAGAGTCGTGTGAAAGCGCTGGCCACCTGCACTGAGCACCTCATTCTTGTGGCAGTGTTCTTCTTTCCGGTTCTGACAATTTTCATGGTGGGGTTATTAGCGCGCAACATCAAACCAGACCCTGACCTGCGCGTGCTGAGCCTGTCACTGGCCTCGTGCATCCCGCCCTGTCTCAACCCCATAGTCTATTCTCTGAAAACTAAAGAGATCAAGAGCAAAGTACTTACCATGTTCCGGAGAATTAAAGTTCAAGTAGTTAACGGTTGATCTTTACGCATAGGTTGCTATGTGCGTAAAGTTACCATGTGGTCCTCTGTAGCTCAATTGGTAGAGCATGGCGCTTGTAACGCCAGGGTAGTGGGTTCGATCCCCGGGACCACCCATACGTAAAAATGTATGCACACATGACTGTGAGTCGCTTTGGATAAAAGCGTCTGCTAAATTGCATATTATTATTATTATAGATATCAAGGGGTTGAAATGGGGGGACATGCATATAACTCATATATAACTTATCTTGTCCTTTAGAAGTTTAAATATAAAGCACTTGGCATTTTCATCGTTTAAATATGAGTTTATAACGAGCGAACTACCACACTTTGAAACATCAAAGCACTTGTCTACTCAACATTTTCATTGATTGTCATGATTGTGTCATGATAGTCCATCTGCTGAAGAACGCCCATTCACATACACACACACCCTTATTGAACACAGAGGTATCACATAAATGATTATCTATGTCCTTTTCAGCTCTCCTTCACATTCTGAAATAACTCCATATTTGCTATTCCTAATCCTGTGTCATCTACCAAATTGAATCACTTGAAATGGGCATGGTAAACCCTATAACCGACTCAATATTCCCAACATCTTCTAGTGAAAAACCAGAAAATCAAACACATATACTGTATCTCTGTAATGTTTTCTTTTCTGTGTGCTTATAGAGGTTTAATAAGGCTACCTGGTTGATCCTGTCCTGTTCCTTTTTCAATATGTTCTCAACTCCAAATCTTTAAAGCATGCCGGACTGCAATATCTTGTATGAAAGTTGCTAAAGAAATAAAGTGTATTATTATTATCATCGTGCTTTGTGAAATACAAGCCTTGGCTCAAACTGCAGGGTTAGAAACAAGCTCAATTTAGGAGTATAGAAGCTTTGCAGAATATGTGTTCCTTTGGCATGTAACCACATGCCACATCACTGTACCAAGATAAACATACTTTAATAAAGGCTTCTCTTTGACCAACAGGGTGCCCTTGTTTCTTCTAAGATATAACTGTTCTGACAGAGGACAATAAGATATAACTGTTCTAACATCCACTATGGCAGGCTCATTGTCCACCCTCCCTCCCAAAAGCCTGGAAGGGATGAGAGAGCCAAGCCTATGGGTTTGTAGCTTCAACCCCACAGCACACACACACACTTACACACACCAACTGATTAATGGACTGCTGAATGTATATTTATTCTCTTGCTTTGTTTGCTCTTTTCCATATTATGTCTGTCTCTGATAAACTACCCAGGAAAGGGCTGAAAATAGCCCATATTAATATACACTATATATACAAAAGTATGTGGACACCCCTTCAAATTAGTGGATTCGGCTATTTCAGCCACACCCATTGCTGACAGGTGTATAAAATCGAGCACACTGCCATGCAATCTCCATAGACAAACATTGGCAGTAGAATGGCCTTACTGAAGAGCTCAGTGACTTTCAACGTGGCACCGTCATAGGATGCCACCTTTCCAACAAGTCAGTTCGTCAAATTTCTGCCGTGCTAGAGCTGCCCCGATCAACTGAAAGTATTGTTATTGTGAAGTGGAAACGTCTAGGAGCAACAACGTCCCAGCCGCGTAGTGGTAGGCCACAGAAGCTCACAGAACGGGACCGCCGAGTGCTGAAGCGCGTAGCGCGTAAAAATCGTCTGTCCTCGGTTGCAAAACTCACTACCGAGTTCCAAACTGTCTCTGGAAGCAACGTCGGATGGACAAATCTGGGTTTGGCGGATGCCAGGAGAACGCTACCTGCCTGAATGCGTAGTCCAACTGTAAAGTTTGGTGGAGGAGGAATAATGGTCTGGGGCTGTTTTTCATGGTTCGTGCTAGGTTCCAGTGAAGGGAAAGCTTAACACTACAGCATACAATGACATTCTAGACGATTCTGTGCTTCCAACTTTGTGGCGACAGTTTGGGGAAGGCCCTTTCCTATTTCAGCGTGACAAAGCAAGTCCATACAGAAATGGTTTGTCGAGATCAGTGTGGAAGAACTTGACTGGCCTGCACAGAGCCCTAATCTAAACCCCATCGAACACCTTTGGGATGAATTGGAACGCCGACTGCGAGCCAGGCCTAACTGCCCAACATCAGTGCCTGACCTCACTAATGCTCTTCTGGTTTAATGGAAGGAAGTCCCCGCAGCAATGTTCCAACATCTAGTCGAAAGCCTTCCCAGAAGAGTGGAGGCTGTTATAGCAGCAAAGGGGGGACCAAAGGCCAGGTATTGGGTTATCACCTGTTTTAAAGCCAGGTATTGGGTTATCACCCGTTTTAAAGGCCAGGTATTGGGTTATCACACATTTTAAAGGCCAGGTATTGGGTTATCACCTGTTTTAAAGGCCAGGTATTGCATAAAGTTGCACACACAATAAACCTTTTCCTTCTTGACCTATTCGTTCTTGGACATGATATTAGGAACAGGATAATCCCCAATAGGCAAATAGGTAATGTTTTCAGTGTCCTAGGACAGGACCAAGATTCCTATGGAGGAGGACTTCGGTCTGCAAACAGCTTCAATGGCCAGCTAACCGATGTGCACATGTGGGACTATGTCCTCTCTCCGTGTAAGATGCAGTTCTACATGCAGGCAGGAAGCTGCAGGCCAAGCAGCGTTCTGGACTGGGGGCGGTTAGAGTTCAGCACACATGGCTACGTAGTATAGAACACCTGCAGGATTGGCTCACAGAGCAACAATGGAGTTCCAGAACCTTCAGATGACAGTGACCTGGTTCCAGAACTATCTGAAGACAACAACATCATTATAGAACTCTCCTAATGCAACAATAGCATTCCAGAACTCTGAAGAAGAAAACAACACTGTTGAGTCTGTTTTTGTTTATACCTAAAGTAAGGCACATTAATATTCTCTAATCTAATTAAAAATGGTGCTTTCAATAAAACACTATGTGTTTGTCAATGGTGTTTCTAGTGGGACAAATTATTACATCCTACTACAAAACCATACTTTCTCCCTGCGATTGGGGTAAGGATGTAGCTCAGTTGATAGAGCATGGCGTTTGCAACACCAGGGTTGTGGGTTCGATTCCCACAAGGGACCAGTATGAAAAATAAAAACAACTATGTATGCACTCACTAACTGTAAGTCGCTCTGAATAAGAGCGTCTGCTAAATGACTAATATGTAAAAATAAATGATAAAACAATTATATGAGGTGCACCCATTGTGATAGTTTTTTACTGTGAAAATAATTTAACTGCAACGTAAATGGATCATCCTCACAAAATACAACATATCAGCATTTCTTAAAAACTAGTTAAATCATTAGCTTCTTGTAAAGAGCCTGCAGGCAGCCCAACCAGTGTGTGTGTGTGTGTGAGAGAGAGAGAGAGAGAGAGAAACAGCCAGTCAGCTACTTATCCAGATGTCCGTTCTAAACTGCCATATGAGCATTTTGATTACTTTGCTTCATAAAAGGTGCTGATTGTTGACCATTCATACTGCTCCTCTCCCTCCTCACCTCTCTACACAGCTATTAGATAACCCGAACTCAGGGGGATTAAAGAAATGCAGCATTTCACTCTACTCCCCAACTTGAGCCATATTTGATAACAAGTTATAATTTAGTGTTATAAGTACACTATCAGTGGCATTGATAATGTCTAGGGTAGGTTGCCAAACCTCTGTGGGTAGGCCCAGAGTTTTAGAATTAGCTTTTACGTAACCTAACCCCAACCTAACCTAATCAAACCTCTGTGGGTAGGCCCAGAGTTTTAGAATTAGCTTGTACGTAACCTAACCCCAACCTAACCTAATCAAACCTCTGTGGGTAGGCCCAGAGTTTTAGAATTAGCTTGTACGTAACCTAACCCCAAACTAACCTAATCAAACCTCTGTGGGTAGGCCCAGAGTTTTAGAATTAGCTTGTACGTAACCTAACCCCAACCTAACCTAATCAAACCTCTGTGGGTAGGCCCAGAGTTTTAGAATTAGCTTGTACGTAACCTAACTCCAACCTAACCTAATCAAACCTCTGTGGGTAGGCCCAGAGTTTTAGAATTAGCTTTTACGTAACCTAACTCCAACCTAACCTAATCAAACCTCTGTGGGTGGGCCCAGAGTTTTAGAATTAGCTTTTACGTAACCTAACTCCAACCTAACCTAATCAAACCTCTGTGGGTAGGCCCAGAGTTTTAGAATTAGCTTGTACGTAACCTAACTCCAACCTAACCTAATCAAACCTCTGTGGGTAGGCCCAGAGTTTTAGAATTAGCTTTTACGTAACCTAACTCCAACCTAACCTAATCAAACCTCTGTGGGTAGGCCCAGAGTTTTAGAATTAGCTTTTACGTAACCTAACTCCAACCTAACCTAATCAAACCTCTGTGGGTAGGCCCAGAGTTTTAGAATTAGCTTGTACGTAACCTAACTCCAACCTAACCTAATCAAACCTCTGTGAGGCTAGAGGTTTTATATGGGCTGAATCCTCAAGATGATGCCCATGTACAACAATAGGAAATTATTAGTATACTTCAATGAACAGATCTCTCAGAGGAGGCCACAGGGAAGCCTATATTCAGTGGGGTGAAATATTCATTTTTATTTATTTATTTTATTTCACCTTTATTTAACCAGGTAAGGCAGTTGAGAACAAGTTCTCATTTCATGCATAGGGTCCCTTGGAAGATGCAACTGTTTCAGCAACCAGCTTGATGCATTTATTTGATACTTTTTACATGTAATATTATGTATGATAAACTAGTGTTTCTGGGTACAGTGGCTGGAGTAGTGGGATTCTTATTTAGCCAACCTCACTTTTGTTTACAGGTTTGAGAGGAAATTGTTTTAGATTGCACAATACTGCCCTCAAGTGCTTTCAGGCCTATATTTCACACACACTGTATTTGAGTACACTAAACCTGAGAAAACCTGACCACCGCTGCTTGTTACGAATTACCAACTGGGTGATAAACAATATTGCTTACATGTTACTGCTATTTGGGTTTCACGACCGAAACGGAAGGTCTAGTGAACACGGTGTGAGCAAATTAGAGAACAGTCTGACTGCGACCCGCCTTAACCCTTTTCCTAACATTAATCTCATTCTCCTGCTACGTTAGTTCTCTTAACCTGCTACGTTAGTTCTCTTAACCTGCTACGTTAGTTCTCTTAACCTGCTACGTTAGTTCTCTTAACCTGCTACGTTAGTTCTCTTAACCTGCTACGTTAGTTCTCTTAACCTGCTACGTTAATTATCCTAACCTGTCACGTTAATTATCCTAACCTGTCACGTTAATTATCCTAACCTGTCACGTTAATTATCCTAACCTGTCACGTTAATTATCCTAACCTGTCACGTTAATTATCCTAACCTGTCACGTTAATTCTTCCCAACCTGCTCAGTTTATTCTCCTAACCAGCTAGAACAAGGCAGTAGTCAGGAGACAATAGAAAGCGGGACTGAGTTTCAATGAGTAGTTCATCTCTGTTCTTGCTCGGTGGACAAGGGTACCAATCCGACTATATTGGAAAATTGCAGTGCCTTCAGAAAGTATTCACACCCCTAGACTTTTTCCACATGTTGTTGTGTCACAGCCTGAATTTTTTATTGATTAAATTGACATTTTGTGTCACTGACATAATACCCCATAATGTCAAAGTGGAATTATGTTTTGAGATTGTTTTTGAAATGTAATAATAAATTAAAAGTTGAAATGTCTTGAGTCTAAGTATTCAACCCCTTTGTTATGACAAGCCTAAATAAGTTCAGGAGTAAAAATGTCCTTAACAAATTGCATAATAAGTTGCAGGGACTCTGTGTGCAATAATAGTGTTTAACATGATTTTTTTATGACTACCTCATCTCTGTACCCCAAACATACAATTATCTGTCAGGTCCCTCAGTTGAGCAGTGAATTTCAAACACATATTCAACCACAAAGACCAGGGAGGTTTTCCAATGCCTCGCAAAGAAGGGCACATATTGGTAGATGGGTTTAAAACAAAAAGCAGACATTGAATATCCCTTTGAGCATGGTGAAGTTATTAACTACACTGTGGATGATGTACACACAGTCACCACAAAGACACAGGCATCCTTCTTAACTCAGTTGTCGGAGAGGAAGGAAACCATTCAGGGATTTTACCATGAGGCCAATGGTGACCTTAAAACAGTTAGAGTTTAATGGCTGTCATAAGAGAAAACTGAGGATGGATCAACAACATTGTAGTTACCCCACAATACTAAACTAAATGACAGAGTGAAAAGAAGAAACCTGTACATATTGCCAAAGAAATTCACTGTATGTCCTGAATACAAAGCGTTATGTTTGGGGCAAATCCAACACATCACTTTGTACCACTCTTCATATTTTTCGAGCATCATGTTATGGGTATGCTTGTCATTGGCAATGACTAGGGAGTTTTTTAGGATAAAAATAAATGTAATAGAGCTAAGCACAGGCAAAATCCTAGAGGAAAACCTTGTTCAGTCTGCTTTCCAACAGACACTGGGAGACAAATTCACCTTTTAGCATGACAATAATCTAAAACACAAGGCCAAATATACACTGGAGTTGCTTACCAAGATGACATTGAACGTTACCGAGTGGCCTAGTTACAGTTTTGACTTAAATTGACTTGAAAATCTATGGCAAGACTTGGAAATGGCTGTTTAGCAATGATCAACAAACAACTTGACAGAGCCTGAACATTTTTTCAAAGAATAATGTGCAAATATTGTACAATCCAGGTGTGCAAAGCTCTTAGAGACTTACCCAGAAACACTCACAGCTGTAATACCTGCCACAGGTGATTCTAACATGTATTGACTTATAGGTGTGAATACTTATGTAAATGAGATATTTCTGTATTTCATTTTCAATAGATTTTCAAAAATGTCTAAAAACATGTTTTCACTTTGTCATTATGGGGTATTGTGTGTAGATGGGGGAGATCAAAAATGTTGATTTAATCCATTTTGAATTCAGGTTGTAACACTACAAAATGTGGAATGTATGCTACCACAGAGTTTCTAAACATAATGTATTTTCTTTGATGCTACGGAGCCGCGGAAACAATGTGTCCAAAGTACGCCGTGCACATTTAAATGTCACCTCTCCTGTCCTTTCTGTAAAGACGTCCCCTATGTTATGAAATCCACAGGGGGTAACGTGAATTTGAATGTTCAGCGACTCAAGGTATTCAACTCAAGGATACAAATTCCAAGTAGCTACTGCTTTCAAGAAAGAGTATGATTCTGATATATTTGAATGATTTGTAAAACTTCTGTTAATGGAGGTCATTTTTAGGCTGATATGTGGAGTTGCTTGTGATGTTATCTAGCTAGCTAACTAGCTTTCCGATTTAGTGACTGGCTTCAATATACTTTCCTTTACTCATCAAAGTATAGATGTTGCCAGAGTGCTGACGAACTTCTCTCTCTGTGTGCGCAAGCTGACGTTTATCCAAAATATGAAATAAACTACTTTTGAGCACTTTGACTCCAGCCAGACTAGCATTTGGCAATGCACATGCGTTGTACCTGCTCTACAAAATGCATATTTGACCAATGGCCCAGAGCTAGCCATGATGCTGATTAGCTAGCAAGTTAGCTAGCTAGACAACCAAACAATGTTGTGTTTATACCAATGATGTATATAAACCCTGGATTGTTGAGACTATGTATTGGCCAATGAGAGGCTTTGAAGCTACCAGTTGGCCATATATGAACACCATTAGTAGAAGCAGTCCCCCAAGAAATGAATGGAATTCTACAGTATTTCTATTAAACGTTTCAAGGACAATGACATGTATATAAGTATTTTTTGTTGTTGTAGTGGGGACATTAACATTAGTACTTTAGAAAAACATTTTCCTTGAAGTATAATTTTTATATTTTGTATTTTTTTATGTTTAGCTCACATAATATAATTTAAATTATTAAAAAATAAACGTGGCAAAAACAGATGTAGACATTCTTAAATGCATTTCTATAGCTTCCAAATTGTTTCTTACAATGGTGGGGGAGTCCCAAGATGGAGGCACGGTGGCTTCAAAACAGCGCCTCCTGTCAGTCACCTAGTGTAAATATAAATAATTGGTTCACCATTTGTGTATGGAAGCCTAGGTTACCCATTTATGCAGCCAATTAAACTGAACTCCACGATATACAATGGAGTTGAGTGGCGACTAGTGTGGGCGGAATGGAGCTCCGACGTCACACAAAACTACATTGTTCTGTACTTTTGGGCTATTCTTTGGGTGCTGAAATAAGCATGGAATGGAATGTATTCATTAGTGCACAGTAGCAAAACGTTTTGCAAGGTAACATTTTTGCAATGAAAACATTCGTTTTTATTGGACCCTTTAGTATCTCCCCGTTTTATTCCGTTTGCTTCTGTTTGGTTCCGCTTGGATCCTAGTGAAAACACCCCTAAGCTCTTTCATGACATGGGCCCCGTGTAGCTCAGTTGGTAGAGCATGGCGCTTCCAACGCCAGGGTTGTGGGTTCGATTCCCACGGAGGGCCAGTATGACAAAAAAAAACTGTAAGTCCCTCTGGATAAGAGCGTCTGCTAAATGACTAAAATGTAAGAAACTTTGTCTACTCCAATCCCTCTATCTCCCCTCCCAGACAGAGCTGCCTCACCTCCATCCCAGAGGAGGACCCAGTGGACCAGATGATCAGTAGGACAGGCTGTGGGGAGCTGCACTATGCCGTGCATGGAAGTGTCAGAGTCAGGTCCTTCGAAGACTGTATGATGACCTTCCAGAAAGCCTGGAAGGAACAGCTGATTAGACAGGCAAAAGCAGCAGCGGTGTGGGACACAGGGTCTATTTAGAAGAGCACAGACAGGTTTCTTTCTACAGTACTTAGAGGCGGTGTGTGATTCAAAGACATTGTAGAAACAAACCGTGGCCACAGAGTTAGAAGAGCAAAGACTGGTCGGTGTGGGTCAAAGGCTTTAGGTGGATCACTTTGGGAACAGGATTATGTAGTATATTCAGACTTTTGTCCCCATCCTCAGTTGTTTCATTCAAATCAAATCAAATTTTATTGGTCACATACACGTGTTTAGCAGATGTTATTGCGGGTGTAACAAAATGCTTGTGCTTCTAGCTCCGACAGTACAGTAATATCTAACAAGTAATATCTAACAATTTCACAACATATACCCAATACACACCATCTAAGTAAGGAATGGAATTCAGAATATATACATATATGGACGAGCAATGTCAGAGCGGCATAGACTAAGATACAGTAGAATAGTATAGAATACAGTATATACATATGAGATGAGTAATGCAAGACATGTAAACATTATTAAAGTGACAGGTGTTCCATTTCGTAAAGTGGCCAGTGATTTATATTCTATGTCTATAGGCAGCAGCCTCTAATGTGATAGTGATGGCTATTTAACAGTCTGATGGCCTTGAGATCGAAGCTGTTTTTCAGTCTCTCTGTCCCAGCTTTGATGCAGCTGTACTGACCTCGCCTTCTGGATGATAGCGGGGTGAACAGACAGTTGCTCAGGTGGTTGACGTCCTTGATGATCTTTTTGGCCTTCCTGTGACATCGGGTTCTGTAGGTGTCCTGGAGGGCGGGTAGTTTGCCCCCGGTAATGTGTTTGGCAGACCGCACCACCCTCTGGAGAGCCCTGCGGTTGCGGGTGGTGCAGTTGCCGTACCAGGCGTGATACAGCCCAAGGATGCTTTCAATTGTGCATCTGTAAAAGTTTGTGAGGGTTTTAGGTGCCAAGCCAAATTTCATTCAGCCTCCTGAGGTTGAAGAGTCTCTGTTGCGCCTTCTTCACCACACTGTCTGTGTGGGTGGTCCATTTCAGTTTGCCAGTGATGTGTACGCCAAGGAACTTGAAGCTTTCCACCTTCTCCACTGTTTCCTGAAGTCCATGATCATCTCCTTTGTTTTGTTGACGTTGAGTGAGAGGTTATTTTCCTGGCACCACACTCCCAGATCCCTCACCTCCTCCCTGTAGGCTGTCCCATCATTGTTGGTAATCAAGCCTACTACTGTTGTGTTGTCTGCAAACTTGATGATTGAGTTGGAGGCATGCTTGGCAACGCAGTCATCGGTGAACAGGGAGAACAGGAGTGGGCTGAGCACGCACCCTTGTGGGGCCCCAGTGTTGAGGATCAGCGAAGTGGAGGTGTTGTTTCCTACCTTCACCACCTGTGGCGGCCCATCAGGAAGTCCAGGACCCAGTTGCACAGGGCAGGGTTCAGACCCAGGGCCTCGAGCTTAATGATGAGCTTGGAGGGTACTATGGTGTTGAATGCTGAGCTATAGTCAATGAACAGCATTCTTACATAGGTATTCCTCTTGTCCAGATGGGATAGAGCAGTGTGCAGTGTGATGGTGATTGCATCGTCTGTGGATCTATTGGGGCGGTAAGAAAATTGTAGTGGGTCTAGGGTGACAGGTAAGCTAAAGGTGATATGATCCTTGACTAGTCTCTCAAAGCACTTCATGATGACAGAGGTGAGTGCTACGGGGCGATAGTCATTTAGTTCAGTTACCTTTGCTTTCTTGGGGACAGGAACGATGGTGGTCATCTTGAAGCATGTGGGGACAGCAGACTGGGATAGGGAGAGATTGAATATAGTCCGTAAACACACCAGCCAGCTGGTCTGCGCATGCTCTGAGGACGCGGCTAGGGATGCCGTCTGGGCCGGCAGCCTTGCGAGGGTTAACACGCTTAAATGTCTTACTCAGAGAAGGAAAGCCCACAGTCCTTGATAGTGGGCCGCGTCGGTGGCACTGTGTTATCCTCAAAGCGGCCGAAGAAGGTGTTTAGCTTGTCTGGAAGCAAGACGTTGGTGTCGGCGACGTGGCTGGTTTTCCTTTTGTACTTCGTGATTGTCTGTAGACCCTGCCACATACGTCACGTGTCTGAGCCGTTGAATTGCGACTCCACTTTGTCTCTATACTGACGTTTTGCCTGTTTGATTGCCTTGCGGGGTGAATAGCTACACTGTTTGTATTCTGCCATATTCCCAGTCACCTTGCCATGGTTAAATGAAGTAGTTTGCGCTTTCAGTTTTGCGCAAATGCTGCCTCAGGATATGTGGTTTGCAGTTTGCATAAAGTCCAGTGAAGTTCTTTGAGGGCCGTCGTGGTATTTGCTTGAGGGGGGATATAAACGGCCTGATCTTGGGAGATAATACGGTCGGCATTTGATTGTGAGGTATTCTAGGTCGGGTGAACAAAAGGACTTGAGTTCCTGGATATTACTACAATTACACCATGAGTTGTTAATCATGTAACACACACCTCTACCCTTCTGCTTCCCGGAGAGATATTTATTTCTGTCTGCGCAATGAACTGAGAACCCTTCTGGCTGGACCTATTTTGACAGAATATCCCGAGAGAGCCATGTTTCCATAAATCAAAGTATGTTAAAGGCCCTGATGTCTCTCTGGAAATAAACCCTTGCCCTGAGCTCGTCAACTTTGTTATCCAAAGACTGAACATTTGCGAGTAATATACTTGGTTGCGGTGGGTGGTGTGCGTGCCTCCTAAATCGAACCCACATGCCGCTCCGAGTGCCTCTCCTCCACAGGCGATGTTTTGGGTCGGCCTCTAGAATCAGTTAAATTGCCCTGGGGAGAGTGAACAAAGGATCTGCTTCGGGAAAGTCGTATTCCTGGTCGTAATGCTGGTAGTCCTGGTGAGTTACCGCCGCTCTGATATCCAACGTTTTACCCGGCTGTATGTAATGATACAAAACATTTTCTGAGCTAATAATGTAAAAAATAATACATAAAAAAACAAAATACCGCAAAAGTTTCCTACGTTTCCTAAGAGCTAGTCACAAGGCCGCCATCTTCGTCGGCGCCATCTGGACTGATGGAAGATATCAACAGCAGACAACACAGGTGACTAGCACAGGTGAAGTCAGCAGAGTGCGCAGCTGAACACTGTATGCTGGAAACACTTGGTTTGTTATTTTTGACTAAAACAACCAATATTCGTTAAATATAAATACCAAACTTGTTTTTGCATGGATTCCGCCACGTGGTTAGCTAGGAATGCTATTTCTTGTCCCAGAATCCCGCTTAACAGACAGGTTGAAGCCTGCTTGACAGAGTCGCAAAGCTGCTGGCCATCAAGCTAACGAAGTTAGTCCCAGATTAGTTTTGCAATGGAGTCCTCTTTGTCTGGAGAAATAAATGAATGGTTCCAGCGCTGTAGGAGCTGTACCTACTACGCTTTGTTTCAGGAGAAACCGGATCACTCAGAGTTCCAATGCGGCAATTGTTTGCTTGCCGAGGCTTGAGATGGCTTCCTTCATCACGCAAGTCGCCAGCTTCCGTAAGAAACTGGGGAAAACACAGAGTGAAATGTTTACCTTTTCTACGCCGGTGGCTGGACACTTGTTGGATGCCTTGTCGTTTGTCATTATCCGACTGGCCGGTGTTGCCCGGAGCTCCCCCATCTGATAGCGGAGTCGAAGGAACACAGCAAGAGGAGCATGCTAATCAACGATGGTCGCATGTCACGAGCCGTGGAAGCCGAAGACAGTGGCCTCCCGCAAAGCAGTCTACACTCCCAATTGCATGGCTGTGTGCTCGATTTGATATACAGTGGGGGAAAAAAAGTATTTAGTCAGCCACCAATTGTGCAAGTTCTCCCACTTAAAAAGATGAGAGAGGCCTGTAATTTTCATCATAGGTACACGTCAACTATGACAGACAAATTGAGATTTTTTTTTCCAGAAAATCACATTGTAGGATTTTTTATGAATTTATTTGCAAATTATGGTGGAAAATAAGTATTTGGTCAATAACAAAAGTTTCTCAATACTTTGTTATATACCCTTTGTTGGCAATGACACAGATCAAACGTTTTCTGTAAGTCTTCACAAGGTTTTCACACACTGTTGCTGGTATTTTGGCCCATTCCTCCATGCAGATCTCCTCTAGAGCAGTGATGTTTTGGGGCTTTCAACTCCTTCCAAAGATTTTCTATGGGGTTGAGATCTGGAGACTGGCTAGGCCACTCCAGGACCTTGAAATGCTTCAAGTTTTGTAGTGATTCCTATGTTGTTAATGTAAATAATATGTGTTGTTCTGTGGTGTGTAATGAGGAGCAAACAGACGCTGCTCTTGACACATTTATGAAATTGCTTATTCCAGTTACTATTAAGCATGCACCCATTAAGGAAATGACTGTAAAAACAGCTAAATCCTCGTGAATTGATGAGGAATGGAAAAATTGTATGGTTTATGAGGTGCCATGACTTGCCCTCATGGGTTGAGGATCAAACATTCCTGCTAGGCAAAGGTTTGACAACCCCTTTTCCTGGGGGCCAGTTTTATGACTTATACATAGTTTGCAGAAAAGGACTCCTTTTGGTCTCTAGTATGGGAAGAAAGAATTTCCTTGTGAGACAAAGGAAGTCTTCCCGCCAAGACTCCAACATCCAAAAGTGGAATGAAACAATATTCCTACTTAAAAGAATGTGGGAAATGGTCAGTGGGGATCTAAAGAATAATAACACATGAACTAGAAACTGAACATAGAACACAAAACATAGACCCTACACACCCTGGCTCAACATATAAGAGTCCCCAGAGCCAGGGCGTGACAGTCCCCCCAAAGGCGCGGACTGCGACCGCGCCAACATAAACCCAACAGGGGAGGGGCCGGGTGGGCATTCCGCCTCGGAGGCGGATCCGGCTCCGGGCATGACCACCACCCTCTAACAACCCCCCCATAGCGCCCCTGGTCTAGTCTGGCCCCGCTGGCTGGAGCTGGACTGGACATCGGTGGAGCGGATTGCTTAGTCTCCGGTGTGGAGCAGCTGACCGGTACCTGACCAGGCACCGGTGAAGCAGGCACGGGCTGTGCCGGACTGACGACGCGCACCACAGGCTTGGTGCGGGGAGCAGGGACGGGCCGGACCGGGCTGGCGACGCGCACCACAGGCTTGGTGCGGGGAGCAGGAACGGGCCGGACCGGGCTGACGACGTGCACCACAGGCTTGGTGCGGGGAGCAGGAACAGGCCGGGCCGGGCTGATGACGCGCACCATCGGCTTGGTGCGAGGGGCAGGAACAGGCCGGGCCGGGCTGGCGACGCGCATCACAGGCTTGGTGCGGGAGCAGGACCGGGCTGGCTAAACGCACCACTGGCTTGGTGTGGTGAGCAGGAACAGGCCGGGCCGGGCTGGCGACGCGCACCATTGGCTTGGTGCGGGGAGCAGGAACGGGCCGGGCCGGGCTGGCGACGCGCACCACAGGCTTGGTGCGGGGAGCAGGAACAGGCCTGGCTGGGCTGGCGACGCGCACCATAGGCTTGGTGCGGGGAGCAGGAACAGGCCGGGCAGGGCTGGCGACGCGCACCATAGGCTTGGTGCGGGGAGCAGGAACAGGCCGGGCCGGGCTGGCGACGCGCACCATTGGCTTAGTGCGAGGGGCAGGAACAGGCCGGGCCGGGCTGGCGACGCGCATCACAGGCTTGGTGCGGGGAGCAGGAACGGGCTGGACCGGGCTGTGGAGACGGACTGGAGGTCTGGAGCGAAGAGCTGACACAACCCGTCCTGGCTGAATGCCTATTTTTACACACTCTGTGTGAGGCATCAGCACAGGACGTACAGGGCTGTGTACTCGTACTGGCACTACAGCACATGACACTGGCGCAGGATATCCGGGACCGAGGAGGGGTACTGGAGGCCACGAGCGTTGAGCCGGCACACTCCGTCCTGGCTGCATGCCCACCTTAGCACGACACATGCGTGGTGCTCGCACAGGACGTACCGGACTGTGCCGGACCACTCGCGGCACAGTACGCAGCTCCGCATACCTCGGAACCTGCCCAATCTCATGCTGCCTAGCCTGAGTACGGGGAGTTGGCTCTGCTCTACCTCTAGGCTCCGCCAACCTCCCTTCCAGCCCCCCAAACCCGGTGGCCTCCTATCCTAATCCACAAACTCGCCCAGTAGCTGCCTCCAGCAGCCCCGTCGTCCATGCCGTGTGCCCCCCCCCCCAATTTTTTTTATTGGGGTTGCCTCTTGCGTGTCCGACGTCGGCCCGGTTGGCGCCGCTGCTCCTCTCTATGGCGCGCCTCCACCGTCTCCTCCCACGGACGGCGATCCATACCGGCCTGGATTTCCTCCCAAGTCCAGGAACCCTGCCCGTCCAAGATCTCCTCCCAAGTCCAGGCTGTCTTCTCCTGGACACGCTGCTTGGTCCTGTTTTGGTGGGATCTTCTGTCACGATCGTCATAATGATTGGACCAAGGCGCAGCGTGATATGCGTACATCTTTTTAATAGTGTACTGGCAACACGATACAAAATACAAAACAACCAAATGAAACGTGAAGTCCTCGGTTAACAACATAAACCAACACGGAACAAGATCCCACAAAACACAAGTGCACAACAGGCTGCCTAAGTATGGTTCCCAATCAGAGACAACAAGCAACAGCTGATTCTCGTTGCCTCTGATTGAGAACCACCCCGGCCAACCTAGAAAACACATGAACTAGAAACTGAACATAGAACACAAAACATAGACCCTACACACCATGGCTCAACATATAAGAGTCCCCAGAGCCAGGGATTACACACGAGGGGAAGAAGAAGACAATGCACTAGACCTTATCATCTCAGTCTGCAGCTGGCATGTATAGTCGTCTAGAGAACTTTCACTAAAGACACGAGTTGGAAAGGACAATCCCTCTCCGAAAACCGCTGGTACATCTGAAGGACCCATTCTAACCAGCACTATGACCAGAAACTCTACCAAGGACATTGGGATCTCTGGTGGGCAAACCAGAGTCCTACATCATCAACTCAACTATCGAGGACAGCTACACGTAAATACATGTTGCATTTCTAATCCGAATGAGCGTTATTAGAGTGCATAAGTATTATGATTACTGTGAGCATAGTCTCCAAAGTAACCACGATAGTTTGAATCTCTCTCTCCCTTCCACTCTGTCCCTCCTTCTACCCAAGCATTCATGCTATCTTTAGTCCACTAAGGACCTGTTTTCATTGTATTACGTTAGTAATCAATAACCTATGTGTGTTTGTATTGTGCTATTATTTAGTTGGTTAGTAAATAAATAATTATGCCAATTTGTGTATTGCTGATTCATCAATAAGGTTAGGGTTCTTGCAGGTTCAAGTATTATTTGACATTCAGAATGAGACTGATAAGAGGTAATTATTTGATAAGTGACTGTTATCGATATATATATAACATATATCTCTTCTAAGAGTTTAATTCGGGAGATGGTAACTCGTTAAACAACTTCTTCCATGGTGCCCCAAATTCCTAATGAGTTAATTATTACATGGTTAATTTAATCAAGTGACAATTAAACATAGTTAGATGATTTGATAAATAACAGTCATACATTAAAGTAAGTCACGTCATGACAGAGGGATGAGGCAAAAGGATTGGCAAATAAGTCTGTCTGCATAACCAATTGGCAAACGTATTACAAATTGAGAAATCAACATCAATCTATTTGCCATATTTTCAATTTAAACCTACTAGAAAGTGTTTGCCCCAGGCCTGGAGGGAAGCAGTCATTCATTCCGCTACCTATCAGCCTGTTACCAACCCTTAGTAAACTTTTGGAAAAAAATTTGTTTGACCAGATACAATGCTGTTTTACAGTAAACAAATTGACAACAGACTTTCAGCACGCTTATGGGGAATGCCATTCAACAAGCACTGCACTTACACAAATTATTGATGATTGGCTGAGAGAAATGTCATTGCGGCTTTTGACATTATCGATCATAGTCTGCTACTGGAAAAACCTATGTGTTATGGCTTTACACCCCCTGCTATATTGTGGATAAAGAGTTACCTATCTAACAGAACACAGAGGGTGTTCTTTAATGGAAGCCTCTCCAAAAGAATCCAGGTAGAATCAGGAATTCCCCAGGGCAGCTGTCTAGGCCCCTTACTTTTTTCAATCTTTACTAACAACATGCCACTGGCTTTGAGTAAAGCCAGTGTGTCTATGTATGTGGACGACTCAATACTATACACGTCAGCTACTACAGCGACTGAAATGACTGCAACACTTAACAAGTGTAGTTTCAGAGTGGGTGGCAAGGAATAAGTTACTCCTAAAAATGTATAAAACTAAAAGCATTGTATTTGGGACAAATCATTCACTAATCAATCACTAAACCCTAAACCTCAACTAAATCTTGTAAAAAATAATGTGGAAATGTATCAAGTTGAGGTGACTAAACTGCTTGGAGTTAGCCTGGATTGTAAACTGTCATGGTCAAAACATATTGATACAGTAGCTAAGATGGAGAAGTCTGTCTATAATAAAGCGCTGCTCTACCTTCTTAACAGCACTATCAACAAGGCAGGTCCTACAGGCCATAGTTTTGTCGCACCTGGACTACTGTTCAGTCATGTGGTCAGGTGCCACAAAAAGGGCCACTCCTTTGTTGCCTTGGCCATGTGTTTTGGGTCACTGCATGCTGGAATACCCATCCACAACCCATTTTCAATGTCCTGGCTGAGGGAAGGAGGTTCTCACACAAGATTTGACGGTACATGGCCCCGCCCATCGTCCCTTTGATGCGGTGAAGTTGAACACCCCCAAAGCATAATGTTTCCACCTCCATGTTTGACGGTGGGGATGGTGTTCTTGGGGTCATAGGCAGCATTCCTCCTCCTCCAAACACGGCGAGTTGAGTTGATGCCAAAGAGCTCCATTTTGGTCTTATCTGACCACAACACTTTCACCCAGTTCTCCTCTGAATCATTCAGATGTTCATTGGCAAACTTCAGACGGCCCTGTATATGTGCTTTCTTGAGCAGGGGGGACCTTGCGGGCGCTGCAGGATTTCAGTCCTTCACAGCGTAGTGTGTTACCAATTGTTTTCTTGGTGACTATGGTCCCAGCTGCCTTGAGATCATTGACAAGATCCTCCCGTGTAGTTCTGGGCTGATTCCTCACTGTTCTCATGATCATTGCAACTCCACGAGGTGAGATCTTGCATGGAGCCCCAGGCCGATGGAGTTTGACAGTTCTTTGTGTTTCTTCCATTTGCGAATAATCGCACCAACTGTTGTCACCTTCTCACCAAGCTGCTTGGCGATGGTCTTGTAGCCCATTCCAGCCTTGTGTAGGTCTACAATCTTGTCCCTGACATCCTTGGAGAGCTCTTTGGTCTTGGCCATGGTGGAGAGTTTGGAATCTGATTGATTGATTGCTTCTGTGGACAGGTGTCATTTATACAGGTAACAAGCTGAGATTAGGAACACTCCCTTTAAGAGTGTGCTCCTAATCTCAGCTCGTTACCTGTATAAAAGACACCTGGGAGCCAGAAATCTTTCTGATTGAGAGGGGGTCAAATACTTATTTCCCTCATTAAAATGAAAATCAATTTATAACATTTTCGACATGCGTTTTTCTGGATTTTTTTGTTGTTATTCTGTCTCTCACTGTTCAAATAAACCTACCATTAAAATTATAGACTGATCATGTCTTCGTCAGTGGGCAAACGTACAAAATCAGCAGGGAATCAAATAATTTTTCCCCTCACTGTATGTGATTCCAGGACAGGGTCCTGAGGTAGAAGGAAGAAAATATTCCTGCAGGTTGAAATGTTGTTTTGTTAAAAAACAATCAAAAAAATCAGTGGACAGGTAAAACAGTTGGTTATGATTGGGAAACCAGCTATACATTTAAACCCTACATGGAAATGTGCATAGGAGGAACTACCATGTGGGTACAAAATGTAAAATGACATAGAGTAATTAAAACATATGTTGATGGAGATGAAATGACTCTTTTTAAATTATAAGAAAGGAAGACGTTCCTAACCAAATACTGTTTGCTTTGTGTGTTTATACCTGTTGTATTCAGCGCATGTGACAAATAGAATTTGATTTGATTTGAAGCGTCTGCCAATTTACTATTGGAGAATATGGGAGACCTAATGTCTTATACCAGTGTCATGCTTCAAATATCACTGTTGTTGACAACACATTCTACCAAAATTAGGGTCCATTGTCCGTCCATAATATAAATATCTTGTCAATACACACAAACTCAGGAAAGAGACCATACAGTGAAATGCTTACTTACAAGCCCAGTATTGGTTCTAATACAAGATATCAGGTGCCGTGACCAATTAAAAGGCACAAAAAAAACAGAACTACTCTCCGGGGAAGTGGGTATCACTACCTTGGAATTTTTAAAAAATTGGCATATATTAGAGCCGTGAGTGAGGAAATCTAAACATTCTGGACACCGTTGAGAATGGCGCAGAAATAACCACCATTGAAATGTCATCCATTGTTTCTGACACTCCCGTAAAAGTAGGAATAGAAGAGGTAAACTATAGCAAAGCCGTAGAGGCACTAAAATAAGCGCAAGGGCATTCTACCAATTCGGCTCGAATATGAAAATAAATAATCTAATCATGGATAAAATTGGGCAGCATTTCCCTGCTGAAGGAAAATGTGTACGTATGTTTTGATGGCTGGTTTGAAACCTGTTATCAGAACGGATATTGTGGGGGTAGCGGAAAAATACAGAAGCGTAGTGTGAGGGGCCGTTGGTCATTGGAAAAGTGAGTGTAGCGGGGCAAGGGAGCTCGAAATTGGCTAAATTTACGACAGGGAAAGTATTATATTTAGTGAGGTAACCGGCGAATCGAAAGCGATTCAGCTACTACCAATGTCTCTGACCATAGGACCAGTTACAATACCCTAATAACGTTACTACATGGCGCTGGGTGTGGAACTAATTTTGGGGTTGGAAGAAACTATGCGAAACACCAGGGGAATGGATTCTAAAAGGTAACAAATTAAAATTACCAGGCCAAGCACTCCTTGTGAGTCTCAGAAAACCTTCAGGGGTTTTTAATCTTGTGAGACACTTTATTCCGTCTTATTCTGAAATAGATTTATAGAATTGACGAAAGGGAGGAGGGGTCATGAGAAATTAGAGTGGAGTTAATATTGTGAGTCACTGGTTTATAGAGTTTTGAAAAAGCAATTGTGTCAGGCGCCAGCATTGGGGTTGCCAAACCTGAAATTACCTTTTAAAAAGTTTGTTCATGAACATGAAGGGCATTGTAGTGCGGTGGTTCCGTAAAATCATGGGGGAGAAGAGAAACTAGTCATATACGGGAGTAAATCATTAGACTCAGTGGTGAGAGAAAAGCTGCCGTGTCTAAGTGTAGTGTAGGCTACATAAAGGCTACATAAATGTTGGGATGGATTAAAACACAAGCGATTAACGAGTGGAGGGAGGACAGGGGCCTCCCTGTGAACAGAAGTTATCATGTTTTGTTTTGTCTGTCATTTTAACCTTTTGTTCACCTGGTAAAGTAACGTTAGACGGAAAGACAAAGGTAGAGTATAGTAGAGATTGTAGAGGGAAACACGTGTTAGAGGGGAAGAGAAATGTCCTGGGTGTTGGTGATTGAGAGGGCTTCTGAGTTAAAGGACACAGAGATGTAGATTAATTGGAAAGTAAATTGGTTTAAGATTTAGCAAAGTGAAAACTAACGTAATGTTTATTTTCTCCTTTAGGAGAGGATGGGGTGTCCCTATCTCTCCCTTTGAAAATGTTCCAGAGGCTGTTGCCTTGGGAGAGCAGTTAGTGAAATTCTGCATTTTTATAAAGTCTAAAGGTATCCGGATTCGGCCGTAAAGGGAGCTCCCAAATAAGTAAGGCCTGGCCATTGGTTTGTTTGTTTTTGCCCTACGTTTGACCACACACACCAGCACACGCACACACAACCCACCGGTTATTAATATTTGTTAGGTGGTGTTAATACCGTGTTTGATTTATTGTATGGGGTCTTTTTAATTATTGTGTGGGGTCTTTTTAATTTGGTTGTAAACTGGGTATGCAGAATTATGGAAATGTTTTAAATTGTTTTAAATGGTTTCTGAAGTACACAGAAAGAAAGGGGAAATAAAATATAATGGTGTTGAATGACCTTTGTCCTGACTTTCTGGTGAGGCCTGATCAACCTCACTAGAAATGATTTAGACATTAGGTGAGTTTTAAGTATAATATGAATGAAGGACACCTGTCTCTAGTCTATTTTACCATTACCTTATGGGATACAATTATTTCCTCATGGAGTTATCAAGAGTTGGCCTGATCAACTAGAAATGATAGAGATATTGGGTGATATTTAAGTACAATATGAAAAAAGTGTGTTGTTATGCTCTTTGACATTTGTCTTAGAAATGTTGGTATTAAGAAAATTGGGAATGTAATAATTTGTCATACGGTGAATAGTTGGTCTGGATTTCCAGAATCAGAAATGTCTTAAACTGTTGTTTTGGTCTGTCCTCTCTCGAAGTTATGGCGATAGTGACACAGATGGTATCTTGATGCATGGAAGGAATAAATCGACGAGAACAGTGTGAGCTTAACCCCCCTAACCGGCTGAAGAAATGGCGACAGATGCGTACACTACGACCTTGTCCTTCACCACTTCTACCGTGAGACCTGAGTCCGAGCCAGCAACCTGTACAACCTGTACACAGCATCCAGTCGAAGCTATCACCTGCCTTTTCTCACTGCCTTTTCTCTCAGGAGTGCGACATGAGTCCATGTGGCGTGAGCATGGAGAGAGATCCAGTCTAAACTTCTCCATGCTGCTGGTTTACTGGTAGGAAAATGTGCCATTGGGAGGACGAACTGAAACACTATCTGAAGCAGAACATGAAGAAACACCAGAAGAAGAGTGCCGGGATTTAGGGTTGCCTTAAATTGTTTATTTTGGGGGTATCATGTTGATTTTGGAGGTCTACACACTGGGAAGCTTATTGTAATTTAGATTAAAATGCATTGAGATACCGATCTGTCATTAACATGCCACTAATGACAGTAAAACAGGGACAAATGGGGGCTGTATTTTGTTGCATTACAACCTGTAATTTAAATGGATTGTTATTTGGATTTCATGTAATGGACATACACAAAATAGTCCAAATTGGTGAAGTGGAATTAGTATATATATATATATATATTTTACATAATTAGTTAAATACAGTCCAACTGTGTGCAATCTAAGTGTCATATGATCTGTCACATGATCTCAGTATATATACACCTGTTCTGAAAGGCCCAAGTGAGCGGCACCATGAAGACCAAGGAGCTCTCCAAACAGGTCAGGGACAATGTTGTGGAGAAGTACAGATCAGGGTTGGGTTATAAAAAAATATCAGAAACTTTGAACATCCTACGGAGCACCATTCAATCCATTATTAAAAAATGGAAAGAATATGGCACCACAACAAACCTGCCAAGAGAGGGCCGCCCACCAAAACTCACGGACCAGGCAAGGAGGGCATTAATCAGAGAGGCAACAAAGAGACCAAAGATAACCCTGAAGGAGCTGCAAAGCTCCACAGCGGAGATTGGAGTATCTGTCCATAGGACCACTTTAAGCCGTACACTCCACAGAGCTGGGATTTACGGAAGAGTGGCCAGAAAAAGCCATTGCTTAAAGAAATAAATAAACAAACACATTTGGCGTTCGCCAAAAGGCATGCGGGAGACTCCCCAAACATATGGAAGAAGGTACTCTGGTCAGATGAGACTAAAATTTAGCTTTTTGGCCATCAAGGAAAGCGCTATGTCTGGTGCAAACCCAACACCTCTCATCACCCCGAGAACACCATCCACACAGTGAAGCATGGTGGTGGCAGCATCATGCTGTGGGGATGTTTTACATCGGCAGGGACTGGGAAACTGGTCAGAATTGAAGGAATGATGGATGGCGCTAAATACAGGGAAATTCTGGAGGGAAACCTGTTTCAGTCTTCCAGAGATTTGAGACTGGGAAGGAGTTTCACCTTCCAGCAGGACAATGACCCTAAGCATACTGCTAAAGCAACACTAGAGTGGTTTAAGGGGAAACATTTAAATGTCTTGGAATGGCCTAGTCAAAGTCCAGATCTCAATCCAATTGAGAATCTGTGGTATGACTTAAAGATTGCTGTACACCAGCAGAACCCATCCAACTTGAAGGAGCTGGAGCAGTTTTGCCTTGAAGAATGGGCAAAAATCCTATTGGCTAGATGTGCCAAGCTTATAGAGACATACCCCAAGAGACTTGCAGCTGTAATTGCTGCAAAAGGTGGCTCTACAAAGTATTGACTTTGGGGGGGTGAATAGTCATGCACGCTCAATTTTCAGTTTTTTTGTATTGTTTCTTGTTTGTTTCACAACAAAAAAATATTTTGCATCTTCAAAGTGGTAGGCATGTTGTGTAAATCAAATGATACAAACCCCCAACAAATCAATTTTAATTCCAGGTTGTAAGGCAACAAAATAGGAAAAATGCCAAGGGGGCTGAATACTTTCGCAAGCCACTGTATATGGTCCCCTGTTTGTAAATGTACATTCTTACCATGTCGATGTGTGCTAAGTTGAGGGTCTTGAATTTGAGTGATAGACTCAACGTGGCGCACTGAATACTATTATTTTAAATGTGGATTGTATAGCATTGACAGTAGGGGTTTTGTTTTACAATGTTATCAGAATTCTAATGTTAAAGCGCATAAATACATATGGCTTTCTGGATGATACACTACAATTGACTTGAGCATGTTTTAGTATGTTTATAACTATAGAAGTGGACTAGCAGTAATGACTAACGTGTTATGGGTTAGATGGAATGATTTATGTGCAAATGTATTTGTAACAGGAGGCCACCTCACCGGAAGGGAAGTTCGCTGTAGTAGTAGCATCACATCTCCTGCAGAGGGTGCCAAATGATAGGTGACCATTGCTGCACATTCATACCCCAGGGTGTGGGTAACTTGACTATTGTAGTGGAACATCTGAAAGATCTCAGCGGTGATCTCGCAAACGAACACCAACCAGACAACGATTGGAATCCGTTTGGATGGGTTCAGTCATTATTTGGTGTTATGGAAGCTACAATATTTCATTGGTTGATTTATGGCTTAGTTATCTTTTTTTTTTAAATAATGCTTATTACATACGTAAAAAATGTATGCGCACATGACTGTAAGTCGCTTTGGATAAAAGCGTCTGCTAAATGGCATATTAATTATAAAACTTGTGTTTGGTGATGAAGTATGTACTGATGTTTAATTCATATGTCCTTTCCCCATTCTGAGAATGAATTGCACTATGTGAAGATTTGAAACTCAATGACAACAGAGGTCATTTATGATTGCAATGTACTAAGTGTAAGACAGTCTTCAATTTTCCCTCATGTTAATGCTTGTTTGATGAAAATGCTTGTAAGTAATTTCCTATTAGGTTGAGACTTAGTCTGAAAAGGGCGGATATGTGGAGAAAATTAATTAATTATATACTATGCTGTTTAATTAGACATACAATGCTGTTTTGTACTTAAATAATTGTCTATTGTTATATAGTAGTATTTTTTACTGATACAAACTTGTCTTGTGTGACAGTCATAAATCTGAGCATACAGATTTATGAGCAGTTTGGGTGCAACCGCAATATGTGACCTCCTGTGTTTACGATCGGCAGGTATTTAGCTATGTGGGAATTGCAGGGAGGAACAGAGAATGGTGGCGATATCAGCTATCTCGATCTGCGCAGATGAGCTAAATTACTTTTTACAACTCTGTTACCCGGCCCTGTTTCTGCACATCTACTAACTGTCACACAGATAAGAGGATGTACTTTCTATAAAAGGAGAGAGACAACTCTGTTCGTTAGGCTTTCAACTCTGAACTATTTGAGTTGATTGTTAATTGCTCCATTTTTGCAAATCTTATAATAAAGTTGTTGTTGGAAGAATCTACACTCTCTCTCTTCTTTAGAATTTCCACCACAACAGCGGGGACTGTGAAGCAACACAAACATAGGCACAGACACATGCATACGCACTATACACACACGTACACATGGATTTTGTATTGTAGATATGTGGTAGTTCTGGAGTAGGGGCCTGAGGGCACACAGTGTGTTGTGAAATCTGTGAATGTATTGTTATGTTTTTAAAATTGTATAACTGCCTTAATTTTGCTGGACCCCAGGAAGAGTGGGGGGATCCATAATAAATACAACTACAAATATCAACAGCATCACCATCAAGCAATTTGTGTGTGTGTGTGTGTGTGTCTCTGTTTGTTGGTAGAGTTGATAGAGGGCACATTTAATGTGCTTTTATTTATTTGGACATATTAAAATAATCACTGTCATTGGATTTCTTTGTCTTATTTTAACTTCCGCCAATCAGAACACAGGGCCATCAGTACAGTCCCACATGTTGTTACAGACACTAGCCAAAGGGTGGCAGTATGACCTCAGTTTCCTCTGAGCAAGGTGAAGGAAATGTATCAATCACAGACACACACTCTCACAGTCACATTAAAATGAGAGACTAGGATTGAATGGGGGGGAAAAAACACTGTTTTAGATTGATAAAAAAAAAAATCAGATAGTTTTCCGTCAAAGATCATACTGAGTGTGTAAAATCGACAGCACTCCTACACCCACTCTGCATCATTCCATTCCATTGTTACAGTAGTTTACCTTTCTTTCCTCTGTCATGTCCGTGTGGTTGTTCCTGATGGTCGCTAGCAATAGTGGATCATATTAGGATAACCTATAATGGAACGCAGAACATACAAAGTAGTTTAAACCTGGAGCCTCGAGCACGGTTCATGACGACTGGACCGTTGTCAACACAGTTCCGTGATTAGTGAGGATTAGGGTAGATTTATAGGACTATTGTTCCATCCCTATTGAACACTTTTCTCTCCAAACATGTTTATTTATGATTAATGTCGCTGTAGCCAATGTCACTATTGACCTTCGCAGTTCTTTTGGTTTGCTGTCTCTTTTATGTGTCTCTTTAAATGTTTCATTGTAGTTCCCTCCCCCTTGTTGGTCACCATGGCAACCGGCACACCTGGGAGCTGCCACACCTGAGCCTGATGTGCTTGATGTGCCACGTGCACCATATAAAAAGGAGCTCCCAGCTCGCGTCCGTCTCTCGGCCCTGGGAGTCTGGAAAGGAGTGCTGGACATTCAGTTTCATGATGATTCATTGGGTCAATGGCAAGAGAAAGAAGAGGCTGTCTATTCTTGTGTCTTTTTATGTGGAATCTCTCCTGACCTAAGTTACAGTGGGGGGGAAAAGGTATTTAGTCAGCCACCAATTGTGCAAGTTCTCCCACTTAAAAAGATGAGAGAGGCCTGTAATTTTCATCACAGGTACACGTCAACTATGACAGACAAATTGAGATTTTTTTTCTCCAGAAAATCACATTGTAGGATTTTTAATGAATTTATTTGCAAATTATGGTGGAAAATAAGTATTTGGTCACCTACAAACAAGCAAGATTTCTGGCTCTCACAGACCTGTAACTTCTTCTTTAAGAGGCTCCTCTGTCCTCCACTCGTTACCTGTATTAATGGCACCTGTTTGAACTTGTTATCAGTATAAAAGACACCTGTCCACAACCTCAAACAGTCACACGCCAAACTCCACTATGGCCAAGACCAAAGAACTGTCAAAGGACACCAGAAACAAAATTGTAGACCTGCCCCAGGCTGGGAAGACTGAATCTGCAATAGGTAAGCAGCTTGGTTTGAAGAAATCAACTGTGGGAGCAATTATTAGGAAATGGAAGACATACAAGACCACTAATAATCTCCCTCGATCTGGGTCTCCACGCAAGATCTCACCCCGTGGGGTCAAAATGATCACAAGAGCGGTGAGCAAAAATCCCAGAACCACACGGGGGGACCTAGTGAATGACCTGCAGAGAGCTGGGACCAAAGTAACAAAGCCTACCATCAGTAACACACTATGCCGCCAGGGACTCAAATCCTGCAGTGCCAGACGTGTCCCCCTGCTTAAGCCAGTACATGTCCAGGCCCGTCTGAAGTTTGCTAGAGTGCATTTTGATGATCCAGAAGAGGATTGGGAGAATGTCATATGGTCAGATGAAACCAAAATAGAACTTTTTGGTAAAAACTCAACTCGTCGTGTTTGGAGGACAAAGAATGCTGAGTTGCATCCAAAGAACACCATACCTACTGTGAAGCATGGGGGTAGAAACATCATGCTTTGGGGCTGTTTTTCTGCAAAGTGACCAGGACGACTGATCCGTGTAAAGGAAAGAATGAATGGGGCCATGTATCATGAGATTTTTAGTGAAAACCTCCTTCCATCAGCAAGGGCATTGAAGATGAAACGTGGCTGCTTCTTTCAGCATGACAATGATCCCAAACACACCGCCCGGGCAACGAAGGAGTGGCTTCGTAAGAAGCATTTCAAGGTCCTGGAGTGGCCTAGCCAGTCTCCAGATCTCAACCCCATAGAAAATCTTTGGAGGGAGTTGAAAGTCCGTGTTGCCCAGCGACAGCCCCAAAACATCACTGCTCTAGAGGAGATCTGCATGGAGGAATGGGCCAAAATACCAGCAACAGTGTGTGAAAACCTTGTGAAGACTTACAGAAAACGTTTGACCTGTGTCATTGCCAACAAAGGGTATATAACAAAGTATTGAGAAACTTTTGTTATTGACCAAATACTTATTTTCCACCATAATTTGCAAATAAATTCATAAAAAATCCTACAATGTGATTTTCTGGATTTTTCTTTCTCATTTTGTCTGTCATAGTTGACGTGATCCTATGATGAAAATTACAGGCCTCTCTCATCTTTTTAAGTGGGAGAACATGCACAATTGGTGGCTGACTAAATACTTTTTCCCCCACTGTAAGCTGGGGTATGTGTACTTTCCTGTAAGAGCTTTTATTTCCAGGCCGTTGCAGTGTAAACGGAATGTTTGGACATGTAGAGAGTGTCTGCATGCGGAGGAATCCTAGATGTAGAAGTTGTGGAAAAGGTCATGGTGTATATTATGAAGAAGCTGTGAAGTGTTGGTGGACAGCATGACGCTACATCTTTGAAGTGTTGGTGGACAGCATGACCCTACATCTTTGAAGTGATGGTGGACAGCATGACGCTACATCTTTTAAGTGTTGGTGGACAGCATGACGCTACATCTTTGAAGTGATGGTGGACAGCATGACGCTACATCTTTGAAGTGCCTGACGAGGGCAAAAGACAATGAGGTTGCCAAAGTCAGGGCCGGCTAGAGGACTTCATATGCAGAGGCTGTCAAAAGGGTGGAACGAAAGCTACATTTGAGGACTCCGTGGTGTTGGGAAGGCCTTTAAATGAGGCTGCAGAGTTGGCTTCCCACCAGCAGGATCCAAGGATGTTACGTGTGAACGAGGTTGACTTTGTGATTTTTTTTTATGGTGATCAATGGCACGGCTAAAGTGGAGGGAAAGTCCAAGAAGATGAACATTATTGTGGATGCGGCAGAGAGGTTCCTGGGACTAAAAGATTTGTCAGAGAAGGAGTTGCATGATTTGTTGTCA
This sequence comes from Coregonus clupeaformis, assembly GCF_020615455.1. Classification (NCBI taxonomy): domain Eukaryota; kingdom Metazoa; phylum Chordata; class Actinopteri; order Salmoniformes; family Salmonidae; genus Coregonus; species Coregonus clupeaformis. The sequence goes on along the minus strand of NC_059218.1, from coordinate 45,882,363 downwards.
CGAGCAGTGATATCCTGTCAGGCCGCAGAGCCTGGGGAGGGAGATATGGAAGGTTGATGAGTTGAGGGAGTGGGATACAGGTTTTGTTAAGTTATTTTTGTTGTGTTTTAGGGTATGTGGATTAGCCCCCCCCCCCCCAGTTTCCTACCCCCGTACAGTTGGTTGCAGTAATGCACCATAAATATTGGATGCTAACCGCCGTTAAACTTCACAGAAGAAGAAGACGTAAGTATGACTGGGTGTGAGGCCGCCACCTCCATGCTACCGCCGCAATGCTACCATTACCGCCGCCATGCTATGTATCCCCAACCGAGCCATGTTGCTGCCTGGAGGGGGATGGAGTGCAGGGCTGAAGGATGAGTGCTACGATGCACAACACCCTCTATTGACCAGATAAGGGACCGTCAGGGGGGAAGAACAGACCCCCTCCTCTGTTCTTCCCCCCTGACCCCTGCTCTGTTCTTCTCCCCTGTGCCAGTAGCAAGGCAGCATGTGCCAACGATGGACAACGACCGGATGGGCAACCTACGGACCGGAAACCTACTGGCGGTGGTCACCTCACCAGCAGCTGGGACTTCATATTGGGACTGAGTCTTGTGTTTATGTGTTTGTAATCTGCCCAAGTCTTACACAAAACAAAATTATTGCTTATTAAAATGTTCTGTGGTGGCCTGGGATTTACATGTTACATTTGAGTCATTTAGTAGTTAGTGATATCTTAAGATAGCTAGGTGGGACAACCACATATCACAGTCATAGTATGTACATTTTTCCTCAATAAAGTAGCTATCAGCAATGTCAGAGCTAGTAAGGTGCAAAAAAGTCAAGTGTGTGTTAGATCACAGAAGGCTTTTTATTCATTATTATTTGGGGGGGGAGGGGTGATGTGGGATTATTTAAGACACTCTTTGAAGAGGTACAGTAGGGTTTCAGATTTTTATGGAAGATCGGCAGGGACTGTGCTGTCGTAGCTTTAGTAGGAGGCTGTTCCCACCATTGGGGTGCCAGGACAGAGAAGAGCTTGGACTGGGCTGAACGGGAACCGCCCTCCCTTAGGGGTGGGAAAGCCAAGAGACCAGAGGTGGCAGAATGGGGTACTTGGGTTGGGGTGTAGGGTTTGAGCATTGCCTGAAGGTAGGGAGAGGTAGTTCCTCTTGCTGCTCTGAAGGCAAGCACCATGGTCTTGTAGTGGATACGAGTTTCGACTGGAGACCAGTGGAGTGTGTGGAGGTGACATGGGAGAACTTGGGAAGGTTAAACACCAGGCGGACTGCAGCGTTCTGGATAAGTTGCAGGGGTTTGATGGCACAAGTTGTGAGGCCAGACAACAGCTAGGTACAGTAGTCCAGACGGGAGATGACAAGTGCCTGGATTAGGACCTGCGCCGCTTCCTGTGTGAGGTACGGTCATACTCTTTACGGATGTTGTAGAGCATGAACCTGCAGGAGCGAGTCACTGCTTTGATGTTTGAAAAGAAATACAGGGTGTTTTCCAAGGTCACGCCAAGGTTATTTTCACTCTGGGAGGGGGACAATGTGGAGTTGTCAAACGTGATGAAGAGTCCTTGGAGTGGGCAGGCCTTCCCCAGGAGGAAAAGCAGCTCCGTCTTGTTGAGCTTGAGGTGGTGGGCCGACATCCAAGCTGAGATATCTGCCAGGCACACAGAGATGTCAGAAGGGGGGAAAGAGAAGAGTAATTGAATGTTTTTTTGCATCATGGAGCCCGTGCACAATCCATGTAATAAATTTGATTTTGTTGGTCTTTACTTGTATCAAATCAAAGTTAACTCTGTCTGTTCCATCTATCATTGAAGAACCAGATAAAACGTTTTAGCAGACATGTCGTACGAGGGCGGTGGGCATTCCATGGAATGGGAGAGTCATACATAGTATGAATACATAGTTATTGTATACATTACATTCACTATATATACAAAGTATGTGGACACCCCTTAAATTAGTGGCCCATTGCTGACAGGTATATCAAATCGAGCACACAGCCATGCAATCTCCATAGACAAACATTGGCAACAGAATGGCCTTACTGAAGAGTTCAGTGACTTTCAACGTGGCACTGTCATAGGATGCCACCTTTCCAACAAGTCAGTTCATCACATTTCTGCTCTGCTAGATCTGCCCCGGTCAACTGTAAGTGCTGTTATTGTGAAGTGGAAACGTCTAGGAGCAACAACAGCTCAGCCGCGAAGTGGTAGGCCACACAAGCTCGCAGAATGGGACTGCCGAGTGCTGAAGCGCGTAAAAGTCGTCTGTCAACGGTTGCAACACTCACTACTGAGTTCCAAACGGCGTCTGGAAGCAACGTCAGCATAAGAACTGTTCGTCAGGATCTTCATGAAATAAGGTTTCCATGGCCGAACAGCCACACACAAGCCTAAGATCACCATGCACAATGCCAAACCTCGGCTGGAGTGGTGTAAAGCTCGCCACCATTTGTTATGATTTAACTGGATAAGAACCCAAATGCAGACAAGTACACCAAGCCAGAGAAGTTTTAACAGGTTTATTTACAATGTTCAAAGTCCAGGTTTCCAAATATATGGGAAGAGCAAGTCCAGGTACAGGGAGGGTAACAGATCCAGATCAGGGCAGGTGTGGTACCGTAATGTCCTAGTGTCCGTGGTGAGTCCAAAAGAGAGGTCCGGTAATGGAGAGCAGGATGGTGGTGGCAGGAGTGAAGCGGAGGCAGGAGTCAGGTTCCAAATATCTGTGGCACAGGAGAAAAAGTAAATAGAACAGACCAAAAACACAAAGAGCAAAAATAACCAGGTTGAGTCGGCAGCGAGACTAACATGGTCGTCTTGACCATGATCTGACGATGAGTGGTAAGTTTGACCGGGTCTTAAAGGCTGAGGTGATATGGTGAATGAGCTGCAGCTGGAACCCTGACTCCCGCACACCAGACTTCACTCCTGCAATCAAGGACAGACAGAGGGGAGGGAGAGAGCAGAGAGAGCTACCTATCAGCAGTAGGCCTAACAGTACCCCCCTCTACGGACGCCACCTGGCGGCCGACGGGGTTTATCGGGATGTAACCTATGAAACTCTCGGACCAGATCAGGATCCACAATGAAGCTCCTGGGCACCCAGGAACGTTTCTCGGGACCATAACCCTCCCAATCCACCAGGTACTGGAAACCACGACCTCGGCGGCGAACATCCAGAAGTCGCCGGACAGTGTAGACCGGACCCCCACCCACGATCTTGGGCGGAGGAGGGGGACGAGAGGGCGGGCACAAAGGGCTAACCGACACAGGCTTAATCTGGGAAACATGAAAGGTGGAATGAACCCGTAGGGAGGCAGGAAGCTGTAGCTTAACCGCGCAGGGGTTAACAATAGACAGTATCTTGAACGGTCCTATAAAACGAGGCGCCATCTTCTTAGACTCCACCTTCAATGGAAGGTCCCGTGACTTCAGCCATACCTCTTGACCAGGAGAGTAACCGGGAGCCTGGGACCGGTGACGGTTGGCTTGCCTCTGCATGTACGCCGAAGCTCGGGACAGAGCTACCCTGGCCTTCCTCCAGACCTTGAAGCAGCGGCGCATGTGGGACTGCACCGAGGGTACCGCAAGTTCCCTCTCTTGGGAAGGGAACAGGGGAGGTTGATAACCCAGAGCACACAGAAAAGGAGACAACCCAGAGGAAGCGTTAGTCAAGGTGTTATGAGCATATTCCACCCAGGGGAGCATGGAGCTCCATGACCCAGGGTTAGACCCAGTGACACAGCGAAGAGCGGTCTCCATCTCCTGGTTCGCTCTCTCGGCTTGCCCGTTGGTCTGGGGGTGATATCCAGAGGACAGGCTGGATGTAATGCCCAAAGCTTTACAGAAAGCTTTCCCACACCTGGGAGACAAACTGGGGACCCCTGTCAGAGACAATATCCGTGGGTAGACCATGAGAGCGGAACACATGTTCAACCAAAATATCAGCCGTCTCTCTGGCAGTGGGCAGTTTAGGTAGGGCCAAAAAATGAGCGAACTTAGAAAAACGATCAATCACCGTAAGAATGACAGTCTTACCAGATGAGGGGGAAGTCCAGTGACAAAATCCATAGCGATATGCGACCAGGGCCGGCTGGGTATAGGTAGAGGTCGTAGATGACCAGCGCTGGCCTGGGTGGAGTTTTTACTTCGTGCACATACCGTACAAGCAGCAATGAAGGCTCGAGTGTCCGCCTCCATCGTGGCCCACCAGAACTTCCGTCGCACAAAGTCAAGGGTCCGCGAAACTCCAGGGTGACAGGTAAGGGGAGACGAGTGAGCCCACTGAAGTACCTGGGAGCGAGCAGACTCAGGGACAAACATCCGGTTAGGAGGACCCCTCCCAGGGTCAGCTTGATGATGTTGAGCCTGTCTAACAATCCCCTCGATGTCACATGTGATGACTGCAATACTGCAGGTAGGAGGCAAAATGGGTTCAGGGTTACTACCAGTATCAACAGCCGAATGAACACGAGACAGGGCGTCAGGCTTGACGTTGCGTGACCCAGGACGGTAAGACAGAGAAAAATTGAATCTCCCAAAAAATAGTGCCCACCTGGCTTGACGGGGGTTGAGCTGCTTCGCTGACTGGAGGTAAGCCAGATTCTTATGATCCGTCCAAACGATGAAGGGTTGTTCCGCCCCGTCCAACCAATGTCGCCACTCCTCGAGAGCCAGCTTAACGGCGAGCAGTTCACGATTTCCAACATCATAATTCCTCTCTGCCTGAGAAAGTTTCCTTGAGAGAAAAGCACAGGGATGCAGTTTGTTATCTTCAGGAGAACGTTGTGACAACACTGCACCTACCCCAGTGTCGGATGCATCCACCTCCACGACAAACTGGCGGTCGGGGTCCGGCTGCATCAGAATGGGAGCCGAGGCGAAGCAATGTTTCAGTTCTTCGAACGCTGATTCGGCCCCTTCATTCCAAGCGAACGGTCGTGAGATGGAGGTGAGAGCGGTGAGTGGCGCCGCAATGCGGCTGTAGTCCTTGATGAACCTCCTATAGAAGTTCGCAAACCCCAGGAATCGTTGAAGTTGTTTGCGGGTAGAGGGAGCTGGCCAGTCCGTGACAGCAGAGATCTTAGCTGGGTCCATCCGCAGCTCCCCCTGAGCTATGATGTAACCCAAAAAAGAGGTCTCAGACACATGAAATTCACATTTCTCCATCTTCACAAACAGTTTGTTCTCCAACAACCTTTGCAACACCTGGCGCACATGCAGTTCATGTTCCTGGGAGGACTCTGAGAAAATCAAGATATCATCCAGATAGACAAAAACAAACCGATTCAACATGTCCCGAAGGACATCATTGACTAGTGCCTGAAAAACAGCAGGGGCATTAGACAACCCAAAAGGCATAACCCGATACTCAAAATGTCCCAAGGGTGTGTTGAAGGCAGTCTTCCATTCATCACCCTTACGAATGCGCACCAGGTGATACGCATTTCGTAGATCCAGTTTCGTAAAGATGGTAGCACCATGAAGGAGGGGAAAAGCAGAATTAATCAAAGGCAGAGAATACTTGTTCTTAATGGTGATGTTGTTAAGTCCACGGTAATCAATACAGGGTCTGAGGGTCTTATCCTTCTTAGCAACAAAAAAGAATCCCGCTCCTACAGGTGACGAGGAAGGACGCATAATACCTGCCGCCAAGGAGTCCCGAATGTAGTTCTCCATAGCCTCCGTCTCCGGCCGGGAGAGATTGTACAGGCGACTGCTGGGGAGCGGGGCTCCTGGCTGGAGGTCAATGGCGCAGTCGTAAGGCCGGTGAGGAGGAAGAGAAGTAGCTCTGTGTTTGCAGAAAACGGATGCCAGGTCATGATACACGTCAGGAACAGCAGAAAGATCCATGGACTCCAGTGGAGGTTGAGGCACAGTACTGGCAGGAGTCTGAGCAGAACACAAACAATTCACATGACAAAATGTGCTCCATGAAACAATGCTACCTGTCACCCAATCAATGTGTGGATTGTGTTTTATGAGCCAGGGGATACCAAGGACCAGGGGAGTCTGTGGGCAGTCGATAATATGGAATTGAATGTTCTCCTGATGATTTCCCGACACTCTAAGACAAACAGGAACAGTCTGATGGGTAATGCGGGTCAACAATTGTCCATTTAGACCCTTAGCCTGCAGCGGACAGTCCATAGGAACAGTCTCCAAATCCATTTGTTGAGCCCACTCTCTATCCAAAAAGCTTTCGTCGGCACCAGAGTCAATCAGCGCACTAACAGAGAAATTCTGGGACTGCCACTGGAGGGATGCCTGGAGCAGAATGCGGGGAGAAGAGGAAGAATCCGCTGCTCGGCTCACCAAAACTTCTCCCATTAATGATGAGCCGGCCCTTTTCCCGGACGAACTGGGCAGGAAGGAACGAAATGACCAGCTTCTCCACAATACAGGCAGACCCGAGCCTGAATACGACGTGCACGCTCCTCTGAGGACAACCGTGCACGACCCACCTCCATGGCTTCGGGTTCAGTGCTCCTCGTATCGACTCGGGAAGACACGGCTCTCTTCGTAGGGGACGATGCAGGGAGGAGTTTGTTGATGACAGACAGGTTGCTTGGAACTAACACTCCTCTCCGGCGGCGCTCCCGAATCCGATTATCCAACCTGATAGTGAGTGAAATAAGATTATCCAGCGTAGGCGATTCATCATATGACACCAATTCATCTTTTAAGGTCTCAGACAAAGCATTGATGAACACTCCTTGTAATGCCTCGTCATTCCAACCACTCACTGCTGCTAAAGTCCGAAACTCCACTGCCATCTCCGCCACACTACGAGCCCCCTGCCGAAGAGAAAACAGCCGTTTCGCAGCCTCCTTGCCTCGTACGGGGTGGTCAAAAACCTTCCTCATCTCCGTGGTGAAGGCAACGTAAGCGTTGCAAATGTCCGACTGACTCTCCCAGACCGCGGATCCCCAGGCACGAGCGGAACCGCTAGTAGAGTTGATAAGGTAGGCACACGGGCTCTTTCTGAGGCGTAGGTGAGGGGCTGTTGTTCAAACACTAACGAGCATTGAGTCAAAAAATCGCCACAGGTTCCCATGTTCCCGTCATAGCGCTCTGGAGCAGGAACAAAAGGCTCTCTGATCTGGGCTGAAGGGGTAGTAAGGGCAGATACTTGATTGGAGAGTAATTGAACCTGATTAAGCAGCACCTGACTGTCCTCAGCAATCGTTTTAAACAGGGTATCATGTTGGCCAAGTAAAATGCCCTGATTGGCTATGGCAGTCCAAATTTGAGTGCACTCTGGGGTGGTATCCGAGCTACTGTCTGCTGGGTTCATGTTGGTCAGATCATACTGTTATGATTTAACTGGATAAGAACCCAAATGCAGACAAGTACACCAAGCCAGAGAAGTTTTAACAGGTTTATTTACAATGTTCAAAGTCCAGGTTTCCAAATATATGGGAAGAGCAAGTCCAGGTACAGGGAGGGTAACAGATCCAGATCAGGGCAGGTGTGGTACCGTAATGTCCTAGTGTCCGTGGTGAGTCCAAAAGAGAGGTCCGGTAATGGAGAGCAGGATGGTGGTGGCAGGAGTGAAGCGGAGGCAGGAGTCAGGTTCCAAATATCTGTGGCACAGGAGAAAAAGTAAATAGAACAGACCAAAAACACAAAGAGCAAAAATAACCAGGTTGAGTCGGCAGCGAGACTAACATGGTCGTCTTGACCATGATCTGACGATGAGTGGTAAGTTTGACCGGGTCTTAAAGGCTGAGGTGATATGGTGAATGAGCTGCAGCTGGAACCCTGACTCCCGCACACCAGACTTCACTCCTGCAATCAAGGACAGACAGAGGGGAGGGAGAGAGCAGAGAGAGCTACCTATCAGCAGTAGGCCTAACACCATTGGACTCTAGAGCAGTGGAAACACCATATTAATGCCCATGAATTTGGAATGAGATGTTCGACGAGCAGGTGTCCACATACTTTTGGTCATGTAGTGTATATAGAGCGCATGAGCATGTTGGCTGAGAATACATTTTACAGAAAACATAAGGTAAAGTACTTCTTTGTACTTTGAGGCGCTATGCCTTTTTAGGGCGTTAAGCTCCAACTTCTCTCCTAATGTACCAAAAGTCTAAAGAAAAAACCATATCTCAGACTGGCCAATAAAAAGAAAAGATTAAGATGGGCAGTCTGAGATATGGCTTTTTCTTTGCAACTCTGCCTAGAAGGTCAGCATCCCGGAGTCGCCTCTTCACTGTTGACATTGAGACTGGTGTTTTGCGGGTACTATTTAATGAAGCTGCCAGTTGAGGACCTGTGGGGCATCTGTTTCTCAAACTAGACACTCTAATGTATTTGTCCTCTTGCTCAGTTGTGCACCGAGGCCTCCCACTCCTCTTTCTATTCTGGTTAGAGCCAGTTTGCGCTGTTCTGTGAAGGGAGTAGTACACAGCGTTGTGCGAGATCTTCAGTTTCTTGGCAATTTCTCACATGGAATAGCCTTCATTTCTCAGAACAAGAATAGACTGTCGAGTTTCAGAATAAAGTTATTTGTTTCTGGCCATTTTGAGCCTGTAATCGAACCCACAATTGCTGATGCTCCAGATACTCAACTAGTCTCAAGAAGGCCAGTTTTATTGCTTCTTTAATCAGCAGAACAGTTTTCAGCTGTGCTAATATATAATTGCAAAAGGGTTTTCTAATGATCAATTAGCCTTTTAAAACGATAAACTTGGATTAGCAAACACAACGTGCCATTGGAACACAGGACTGATGGTTGCCGATAATGGGCCTCTGTACGCCTATATAGATATTCCATAAAAAATCTGCCGTTTCCAGCTACAATAGCCATTTACAACATTAACAATGTCTACACTGTATTTCTGATCAATTTGATGTTATTTTAATGGACAAAAAAATTGCTTTTCTTTCGAAAACAAGGCAATTTCTAAGTGACCCCAAACTTTTGAACGGTAGTCTATACCACTGGCATTCCTACGGGTTACAACATCAGATTCCTTACTGTTGGACAGAGGGGAGGTTCATCACTGGCCTTCCTAAAGGTTACACCATCAGGGTGCCACTGTTACTGTGGTGTGTGTGTGTGTGTGTGTGTTCTGTGTTTCCCTTTATAATTACTGCTCATTAAAGTAAATGAGGGCTTCATAAAGTTTGCTCAATACCCAGGAGTAAGAGGCTCTGTGTGTTTGTGTCTTCTTTTTTAATTGCCAGGGAGCATGGGGTGTTTATTGTAGCCAGATGAGATTGATGAACACTACAGAGATTGTTTGTTTACAGGCAAGGTCATTACCCAGCATTCCCCTGGGATGACATAACAAAACAAAAAGGCTCATTAGAACACCACACAGGAAGTCACAAAAGCAGAGATTAAAGATATCCTGTTTTGTCAGGGGTCGTAAGGGATTGTCCCATCTCTCTGTTTGTGTGTGTGTGTGTGTGTGTGTGTGTGTGTGTGTGTGTGTGTGTGTGTGTGTGTGTGTGTGTGAGAGAGAGAGAGAGAGAGAGATAGAGAGAGAGAGTGTGCATGTGTGCGTGTATGTTGTTTACCAAAAGCAGGGGAGAAGATATAATGTTTTGTGGTCAGGGGACCTGTTTCTCTGTTTGCTTTTATACAACGGCTTCAGTCCTTTTGCATCACTATAACCACAAACACAACAAAGTGTGTTATTATGTTTCAGTTTCTATTAAGGTTGTCTCTCGGGTCCTTGATGTATGATAGGATGGTCATGTGTTGTTTATCAACTCACTTGGTACAATAAGGGTTCATTAAATGACGAGAAAGCAACATATTCAAGTAGTGAATATTCTTCTTTTTTTTACTCCATATACAAACTTATGCATACCAGCAACAATTTACAGACACACACAAACAATGACTACATCTCATCTACCCAGACCCACATGCTCACACCTCCATCCCTGGTGCCTGCATTATTGTTTGCCACTTGGCCTTAAATTGTATCAATTTGTTTTTCTCAGTCGCCCATGCTATTTCAAAATTGTAATAATAAATCGTTAGATTTTTCCATTCTGTTCATGATGGCAGATTGATTGATTTCCATGTTTTTATTATACTTATTTTCAAGATGATTGATGAGAATCATCCAGCCCATTGGGTATCTCACTAAACCCCCATATGCCAGGTCTTGAAATATGCAGACAGATGGATTAAAAGTAAGTATGCATTGTAATACTTCTGACAGCCAAGTTTCTAGCTCCGCCCACAACTTCCTGACTTTATAGCGTTCCCATGGATTATTTAGTTATTATTAGTTTTACACTTAAGACATGACTCTGCTGTTGTGCTGTAGAATTTGTGAATTTTGTCTCTTGTACAATAAATTCTATACATTAGTTTAGAATGGATTAAGCGTTCATGTTCATTAATTGTAATTTTGTTAGTTATGCTGCAACTTTCCCTTCTTTTTAAGTCTTGGTTGCAATAGTTTATATTTTTTTCCTAAGAGATTGTCAGTTGGATATGCTCTCTGCAAGGCTTTGTATATCTTCACTATGATATGAACATCCTTTTCTGACTCTAATAAGATTTCTTCAAGGTTGCTGTGATGTCCAAAATATTTCAAATCGGAATTTCGTGATATGTAACTTTTAAGTTGCATGCATTTGAAACTATCTACATTGGTCAGTCCAAAATTACTTTTTAATTCTGTCATGGAAATAAATGTATTTCCTGTTACCAAGTAATTTACGGTTTCTATGCCTTTAGTTTTCCATGTGGACCAATTTATCTGTGAATTCTGAAAAGCTATCCAAGGACTGTTCCATAATATAATTTAATTTAATTTTAATTTAATTTTTAATATTTTATTTTAATTTAATTTAATATTTAATTTTAATATTTATTTTATTTACCATAAGGTTGTTTTTAGGGAGCGACATTGGTTCTTGTAGAATACGTTTCATTTTCTTCTATATTGTTATAGTGTTCTTAACTATGAAGTTGTTAACTATGTTGTGTTCGTAACTATATTCTTAGATTTATCCTTTGAAAATAGACACGTAAAAAGAGTCTGTGGATGAGAATGAGCATCTTCAATATGTACCCATTGTTCCTCTTTAGTGCATTTAAATATATGTCACAAGTAGGGTAGGGAGATGATATAATTCTAAATCTGAAAGATGTAAAACATTCCTTTTTATTCAATGAATTTTATTTGCCCATATACAGTTATTTCCACGGAAATTCTATATCCTAACATTTTTGAGTATTCTGAGAAAATAAATTGGGCAAAAAAGGCTTTGAGTTTTCAATATTGATCAGGTATATCTGGAGATCATCTACACATTTTTTTAGTTTATATTCATGTTTACCAATACTGATAGCTGTTACGTTTACATCCTAACTAATTATTTCTGCAAGCGGTTGCCAATTGCCAGTGAAAACAGGAGGGGGGAGAGGGGACAACCCTGTTTTGTGCCCTCTTCTAAAGCAATTTCATCAGATAATGTATTATTTGTATATATTTTTGTTGTAGGACATTTATACAATATTTTTTATGAAATTTATTATTTCAGCTGGAAAGTTGAAAGCTTCCAAAGTTTTGAATAGAAAAGGCCATTCAAGACGGTCTAAAGCCTTTTCGGCATCAACAGCCACTATTGATAAATCTATAACTTGTTTATTTGCGTATTGTATTAAACTGAAACATGTTCTTGTATTTGTTTGTAAGTATCTATTTTTAATAAACCCTATTGGATTGATATGTATCAAGTCTGGTAAGACTTTTGCCATTCTATTGCATATAAGATTTGTTATTTTACTATCACAATTTATTAAACTTATGGGTCTATAATCAACAATGGGACTCTCCAGATTATCCTGGTTTTAATATAACTGAAATAACTGTTTGATACATGGAACTAGGAAGTACTGAATTGAGTGACAAGCGTGTTGTTATTTGTGTAAATAGGGGGGCTACTTTGTCCCAAAATGTTGAATACAATTCTATGGGAAAGCCATCCATTCCTGGTGCTTTTCTCTGCGAGAATATTTTAACAGTATACCGTGCTTTTGGAAAGTATTCAGACCCCTTCCCTTTTATCACATTTTGTTACGTTACAGCCTTATTCTAAAATTGATTTTTCAAAATGTCAATCTACACACAATACCCAATAATGACAAAGAAAAAACTGGAGAGAAAAAACAGAAATACCTTATTTACATAAGTATTCAGACCCTTTGCTATGAGACTCGAAATTGAGCTCAGGTGCATCCTGTTTCCATTGATCATCCTTGAGATGTTTCTATAACTTGACTGGAGTCCACCTGTGGTAAATTCAATTGATTGGACCTGATTTGGAAAGGCACACACCTGTCTAGAGCTCCGAGACAGGATTGTGTCGAGGCGTAGATCTGGGGAAGGGCACCAAAAACTGTCTGCAGCATTGAAGGTCCCCAAGAACACAGTGACCTCCATCATTCTTAAATGGAAGAAGATTGGAACCACGAAGACTCTTCCTAGAGCTGGCTGGCCGCCCGGCCAAACTGAGCAATCGGGGGGAAGGGCCTTGGTCAGGGAGGTGACCAAGAACCTGATGGTCACTCTGACAGAGCTCCAAAGTTCCTCTGTGGAGATGGGAGAACCTTCCAGAAGGACAACCATCTCTGCAGCACTCCACCAATCAGGACTTTATAGTAGAGTGGCCAGACAGAATCCACTCCTCAGTAAAAGGCACATGACAGCCTGCTTGGAGTTTGCCAAAAGGCACCTAAAGGACTCTCAGACCATGAGAAACAAGATTCTCTGCTCTGATGAAACCAAGATTGAACTCTTTGGCCAGAATACCAGGCATCACATCTGGAGGAAACCTGGAACGATCCCTACGGTGAAGCATGCTGATGGTAGCATCATGCTGTGGGGATGTTTTTCCGAGGCAGGGACTGGAAGACTAGTCAGGATCGAGGGAAAGATGAACGGAGCAAAGTACAGAGGGATCCTTGATGAAAACCTGCTCCAGAGTGCTCAGGACCTCAGACTGGGGTGAAGGTTCACCTTCCAACAGGACAACGACCCTAAGCACACAGCCATGACAACTCAGAAGTGGCTTCGGGACAAGTCTCTAAATGTCCTTGAGTGGCCCAGCCAGAGCCCGGACTTGAACCCGATCGAACATCTCTGGAGAGACCTAAAAATAGCTGTGCATCGATGCTCCCCATCCAATCTGACAGAGCTTGAGAGGATCTGCAGATAAGAATGGGAGAAACTCTGACAAAGTAAATGTAAAAAAAAGGTGCTTCAACAAAGTACTGAGTAAAGGGTCTGAATACTTATGTAAATGTCATTTTTCCGTTTTAATTTTTAATACACTTGCAAAAATGTCAACAAATATGTTTTTGCTTTGTCATTATGGGGTATTGTGTGTAGATAAATGAGGACATTTTTTAAAAAAGAAATCCATTTTAGAATAAGGCTGTAATGTAACAAAATGTGGAACAAGTGAAGGGGTCTGAATACTTTCCGAATGCACTGTATAATATTTATTATTGGGTAATCTTGATTGGGATTTTTCAGTAGACTATAGTTAAATCTCTTCAGACTCAGTAGATTATAAGATAAACATACAGTGAGGGAAAAAAGGATTTGATCACCTGATGATTTTGTACGTTTGCCCACTGACAAATAAATGATCAGTCTATTATTTTAATAGTAGGATTATTTGAACATTGAGAGACAGAATAACAACAAAAAAATCCAGAAAAACGCATGTCAAAAATGTTATAAATTGATTTGCATTTTAATGAGGGAAATAAGTATTTGACCCCTCTGCAAAACATGACTTAGAATTTGGTGGCAAAACCCTTGTTGGCAATCACAGAGGTCAGACATTTCTTGTAGTTGGCCACTAGGTTTGCACACATCTCAGGAGGGATTTTGTCCCACTCCTTTTTGCAGATCTTCTCCAAGTCATTAAGGTTTCGAGGCTGACATTTGGCAACTCGAACCTTCAGCTCCCTCCACAGATTTTCCATGGGATTAAGGTCTGGAGACTGGCTAGGCCACTCCAGGACCTTAATGTGCTTCTTCTTGAGCCACTCCTTTGTTGCCTTGGCCGTGTGTTTTGGGTCATGCTGGAATACCCATCCACGACCCATTTTCAATGTCCTGGCTGAGGAAAGGAGGTTCTCACCCATGATTTGACGGTACATGGCCCCGTCCATCGTCCCTTTGATGCGGTGAAGTTGTCCTGTCCCCTTAGCAGAAAAACACCCCCAAAGCATAATGTTTCCACCTCCATGTTTGACGGTGGGGATGGTATTCTTGGGGTCATAGGCAACATTCCTCCTCCTCCAAACATGGCGAGTTGAGTTGATGCCAAAGAGCTCCATTTTGGTCTCATCTGACCACAACACTTTCACCCAGTTCTCCTCTGAATCATTCAGATGTTCATTGGCAAACTTCAGATGGCCCTGTATATGTGCTTTCTTGAGCAGGGGGACCTTGCGGGCGCTGCAGGATTTCAGTCCTTCACGGCGTAGTGTGTTACCAATTGTTTTCTTGGTGACTATGGTCCAAGCTGCCTTGAGATCATTGACAAGATCCTCCCGTGTAGTTCTGGGCTGATTCCTCACCGTTCTCATGATCATTGCAACTACATGAGGTGAGATATTGCATGGAGCCCCAGGCCGATGGAGATTGACAGTTATTTTGTGTTTCTTCCATTTGCGAATAATCGCACCAACTGTTGTCACCTTCTCACCAAGCTGCTTGGCGATGGTCTTGTAGCCCATTCCAGCCTTGTGTAGGTCTACAATCTTGTCCCTGACATCCTTGGAGAGCTCTTTGGTCTTGGCCATGGTGGAGAGTTTGGAATCTGATTGATTGATTGCTTCTGTGGACAGGTGTATTTTATGCAGGTAACAAACTGAGATTAGGAGCACTCCCTTTAAGAGTGTGCTCCTAATCTCAGCTCGTTACCTGTATAAAAGACACCTGGGAGCCAGAAATCTTTCTGATTGAGAGGGGGTCAAATTACTTATTTCCCTCATTAAAATGCAAATCAATTTATAAAATTTTTGACATGCATTTTCTGGATTTTTTGTTGTTAATCTGTCTCTCACTGTTCAAATAAACATACCATTAAAATTATAGACTGATCATTTCTTTGTCAGTGGGCAAAGGTACAAAATCAGCAGGGGATCAAATACTTTTTTTCCCTCACTGTAGTTAATTACAACATGACGAACACGGAGCCAGGTTTAAAATGCGTACATCTCTGTTGCAAGAACTTAATTGGTTCCTCTCACTGGTGCAGTCATTGCCCTGCCTGCTACAGTGGGGGAAAAAAGTATTTAGTCAGCCACCAATTGTGCAAGTTCTCTCACTTAAAAAGATGAGAGAGGCCTGTAATTTTCATCATAGGTACACGTCAACTATGACAGACAAAATGAGAAAAAAATATCCAGAAAATCACATTGTAGGATTCTTTATGAATTTATTTGCAAATTATGGTGGAAAATAAGTATTTGGTCAATAACAAAAGTTTCTCAATACTTTGTTATATACCCTTTGTTGGCAATGACACAGGTCAAATGTTTTCTGTAAGTCTTCACAAGGTTTTCACACACTGTTGCTGGTATTTTGGCCCATTCCTCCATACAGATCTCCTCTAGAGCAGTGATGTTTTGGGGCTGTCGCTGGGCAACACGGACTTTCAACTCCCTCCAAAGATTTTCTATGGGGTTGAGATCTGGAGACTGGCTAGGCCACTCCAGGACCTTGAAATGCTTCTTACGAAGCCACTCCTTCGTTGCCCGGGGCGGTGTGTTTGGGATCATTGTCATGCTGAAAGACCCAGCCACGTTTCATCTTCAATGCCCTTGCTGATGGAAGGAGGTTTTCACTCAAAATCTCACGAAACATGGCCCCATTCATTCTTTCCTTTACACGGATCAGTCGTCCTGGTCCCTTTGCAGAAAAACAGCCCCAAAGCATGATGTTTCCACCCCCGTGCTTCACAGTAGGTATGGTGTTCTTTGGATGCAACTCAGCATTCTTTGTCCTCCAAACACGACGAGTTGAGTTTTTACCAAAAAGTTCTATTTTGGTTTCATCTGACCATATGACATTCTCCCAATCCTCTTCTGGATCATCCAAATGCACTCTAGCAAACTTCAGACGGGCCTGGACATGTACCGGCTTAAGCAGGGGGACACGTCTTGTACTGCAGGATTTGAGTCCCTGGCGGCGTAGTGTGTTACTGATGGTAGGCTTTGTTACTTTGGTCCCAGCTCTCTGCAGGTCATTCACTAGGTCCCCCGTGTGGTTCTGGGATTTTTGCTCACCGTTCTTGTGATCATTTTGACCCCACGGGGTGAGATCTTGCGTTGAGCCCCAGATCGAGGGGAGATTATCAGTGGTCTTGTATGTCTTCCATTTCCTAATAATTGCTCCCACAGTTGATTTCTTCAAACCAAGCTGCTTACCTATTGCAGATTCAGTCTTCCCAGCCTGGTGCAGGTCTACAATTTTGTTTCTGGTGTCCTTTGACAGCTCTTTGGTCTTGGCCATAGTGGAGTTTGGAGTGTGACTGTTTGAGGTTGTGGACAGGTGTCTTTTATACTGATAACAAGTTCAAACAGGTGCCATTAATACAGGTAACGAGTGGAGGACAGAGGAGCCTATTAAATAAGAAGTTACAGGTCTGTGAGAGCCATAAATCTTTCTTGTTTGTAGGTGACCAAATACTTATTTTCCACCATAATTTTCAAATAAATTCATTACAAATCCTGAAATGTGATTTTCTGGAGATTTTTTTTTTCAATTTGTCTGTCATAGTTGACGTGTACCTATGATGAAAATTACAGGCCTCTCTCATCTTTTTAAGTGGGAGAACTTGCACAATTGGTGGCTGACTAAACATTTTTTCCCCCCACTGTATATGTTTGTGTGAAATAGGACTGTTTATTCTCTCTTCATCTGACCTGTCTTTGGGTCAAATTCTTCGCTCCTGCCTAATCCATGGCTGTCCTGCCTTATCAGTGACTGAAACCAGACTGTTGTCCTTTGCCTTTCTCCTTAGGAATATTCCTGGAACAGAGTTCAAACTAAACATGGTTAATCACAGCATGACGGGCATTGGGACTGGGGTATAGAGGGAGTAGGCTGGTGTATGTTTGAGAAATTGATTATGGACCTGCCATGTTTTAAGCCATGTTTCTGTATCGATTGATAGGTTTGGGAATCAATTAGGGGGTCAGAACTGAGCCAGGAAAGGGCTCTGTTATTTCTACATGACAGGACTGTTATTTTTGCATGACAGGGCTTGGTCCCACCACTATTGTTTCCAGACACGGAACTAGAAGGGTGATACCGCCATTAAGGAAGTGGGCGGAGCGGTCAAGAGGAAAACTGGAGACAGTGGTGGAGGAACCAAAAAGGGAGGGATTAAGCTAAAATGTATGTAAAATGACTATTTAAACTGAGAGCTGGAAAGTTAGATGCTCTGCAGACCACCTCAGCCATGTTGATTGTAATGAAGTCTATCTTAATTCTACAAAAACTCTGAGAGTACTTTGTGTTTGACTGAGGACAAAGACAATTTTCTACAACAATCTCTGTTTTTAGGATTTATTTTTTGTCTGCTGATAATTGCTGTAGAGTTGTTGAGTCTAAGAAGGCAAAAAGGATCCGTCCATCTGTTGTTTAATTCTGATTTATATAAATGTTCATAGAAGCTTTTAAAATTGTCATTAATCGTGTTGTTGTTTCTAATTAAGGCTTTTATATCTTTATCTTTTCAAATTATAACTGGTTCAGCATGTATTCATTTTGTGAGAGCTGCAAGATATTTAGCAGGTTTATTTGCCATTAAGAGGTATACTTTATTTGAGTTTAACCTGTAGTGGTTGGCTCTCTTCAAAAGTAAAAGATCGTATTCCTGCTTAAGTTCGGAAATGTTATTTAATTTTTTTATATTATTTGATTTCACCTTTATTTAACCAGGTAAGCCAGTTGAGAACAAGTTCTTATTTACAACTGCGACCTGGCCAAAATAAAGCAAAGCAGTGCGATAAAAACAACAACACAGAGTTACATATGGGGTAAACAAAACATAATATATACAGTGTGTGTGAATGTAGTAAGTTATGGAGGTAAGGCAATAAATAGGCCATAGTGCAAAATAGTTACAATTTCGTATTAACACTGGAATGATAGATGTGCAAAAGATGATGTGCAAATAGAGATACTGGGGTGCAAATTAGCAAACTAAATAACAATATGGGGATGAGGTAGTTGGGTGGACTAATTTCAGAATGGCTGTGTACAGGTGCAGTGATCGGTAAGATGCTCTGACAACTGATGCTTAAAGTTAGTGAGGGAGATAAGAGTCTCCAGCTTCAGAGATTTTTTCAGTTCATTCCAGTCATTGGCAGCAGAGAACTGGAAGGAATGGCGGCCAAAGGAGGTGTTGGCTTTGGGGATGACCAGTGAGATATACCTGCAGGCGCGCATACTACGGGTGGGTGTTGCTATGGTGACCAGGGAGCTAAGATAAGACAGGGATTTGCCTAGCAGTGATTTATAGATGACCTGGAGCCAGTGGGTTTGGCGACGAATATGTAGTGAGGGCCAGCCAACAAGAGCGTACAGGTCACAATGGTGGGTAGTATATGGGGCTTTGGTGACAAAATGGATGGCACTGTGATAGACTACATCCAATTTGCTGAGTAGAGTGTTGAAGGCTATTTTGTAAATGACATCGCCGATGTCAAGGATTGGTAGGATAGTCAGTTTTACGAGGGCATGTTTGGCAGCATGAGTGAAGGAGTCTTTGTTGTGAAATTGGAAGCCGATTCTAGATCTAACTTTTGATTGGAGATGCTTAATGTGAGTCTGGAAGGAGAGTTTAAAGTCTAACCAGACACCTAGGTATTTGTTGTTGTCCACATACTCTAGGTCAGACCCGCCGAGAGTAGTGATTCTAGTCGGGTGGGCGGGTGCAAGCAGCGTTCGGTTGAAGAGCATGCATTTAGTTTTACTAGTATTTAAGAGCAGTTGGAGGCTACGGAAGGAGTGTTGTATGGTGTTGAAGCTCGTTTGGAGGTTTGTTAACACAGTGTCCAATGAAGGCCAAGATGTATACAAAATGGTCTCGTCCGCATAGAGGTGGATTCGAGCGTCACCAGCAGCAAGAGCGACATCATTGATATACACAGAGAATAGAGTCGGCCCGAGAATTGAACCCTGTGGCACCCCCATAGAGACTGCCAGAGGTCCAGACAACAGGCCCTCCAATTTGACACATTGAACTCTATCTGAGAAGTAGTTGGAACCAATCAGTCAACAAATGATAACGCCTGGGTAGTAGGAGTGATACTGGGGGCTACAGGACCTGGGTTAACCTCTACATCACCAGAAGTACAGAGGAGGAGTAGAATAAGGATACGGCTAAAGGCTTTAAGAACTGGTCTTCTAGTGCGTTGGGTACAGAGAAAGAAAGGGGCAGATTTCCGGGCATTGTAGAATAGTTTCAGGGCATTATGTACAGACAAGGATATGGAAGGATATGAGTGAGGTAAACCTAAGCGTTGGGTAACGATGAAAGAGATAGCATCACTGGAGGCACCGATTTAGTCGGTCTCCGCGTGTATGGGGGGTGGGAGAAAGGAGCCATCTAAGGCAGGTTGAGCTGGACTGGGGGCTCTACAGTGAAATAGTACAATAAGAAATAACCGAAACAGCAATAAGCAAGGCATATTGACATGGGAGAGAGGCATAAAGCAATCACAGGTGTTATTCGAGAGAGCTAAGACAACAGCTGCTAATGGCGACAAAGTTTGGGCTGAGGCTAAACATAAACAGGATGCGGTACCATAAAAAGGAACAGTCCAGCAGGCATCAGCTGTATAGCTGAGTTATCATAAGGTCCGGTGAACAGCAATAGGAGAGTTCAGAGGTAGTTCGGGGGCTGCTACAGCACTGGCGAGCAAGAGGCACAGCTTGCGTGTGCTAGCGGGCCGGGGCTAGCAGTTGCGATGATCCAGTCGTGTTGGATCGGCGGGGCTCCGTGTCAACACTAGGAGGTCCTGTCCAGTTGACAGAGCGGTAGATAGCCGGGAGATGGGCCTGGCTCGAGGCTAGCTCAAGGCTAACTGGTGCTTGCTAAGGGGCAATGGTAATTAGCCAACGACAACAGCCATTTGGTTGCAGCTAGCTAGTTGCGATGATCCGGTGTTATAGGTCCAGTGATTCCGGCAGAAAATCTGATATGCTCTGGGTCGATAGCACGCTGTGCAGACTGGCCGACAAATTGTCCAGGCTAGAGCTAGAGTGGGTAGTGCAGGCCAAGAACAATGGTGAAGACACTAACGGTGGCTAATAGCAATTAGCTAGCTAGCTGGCTACCACAGCCATTCGGTTGCAGCTAGACTAGTTTCAGCTTAAGGTTCTTAATAAAAGATATAAAGAAATAATAGAATCCTTTCCACGTTGGGTGAGGCAGGTTGCAGGAAAATATTTTTAGTTAAAGAATGAAAAGTAAAATTGAGAAATATATACAAAATAGTCCCCCCCCAAAAAAACTGGCTATTTACACAAGGACACTACAGAAAACACGACCGCACTTGTCATGCGACGTGTATGCGGTAGCGAAGTCAAAAGCAGGACACAGAGCGGCTGGCAACGTTATTTACTGAACACAGTAAAATAAACGTACACAACAAACAAACCTCCAAAACAGGGAGGAAAGCACAAAGGCCCGTACATACACGAACTGCCGGAAATGACAACAAACAATAACACACAAAATACCAAATGAGAGACAGGGGTAAATATAGGGAATACAATCAAACATAATGGGAAACAGGTGTACACAATAAAGACCAAACAAGACGACCACCGAAACATAGATCGGTAGCAGCTAGTACTCCGGGGACGACGAACGCCGAAGCCTGCCCGAGCAAGGAGGAGGAGCAGCCTCGGCTGAATCCGTGACAGTACCCCCCCCTTGACACGCGGCTCCAGCCGTGCGCTGACCCCGGCCTCGGGGACGGCCAGGAGGACGCGGAGCAGGGTGAGTCGGATGACTCCGGTGGAAATCCCTCAACAGGGAGGGATCTAGAATGTCCCTCCTAGGGACCCAGCACCGTTCCTCCGGACCGTACCCCTCCCACTCCACGAGATACTGCAGACCCCCCATCCGACGCCTCGAATCCACGATGGACCGGACTGAGTACGCCGGAGCCCCCTCGATGTCTAGTGGGGGCGGAGGAGCCTCTCGTATCTCATTCTCCTGGAGTGGACCAGCTACCACCGGCCTGAGGAGAGACACATGGAACGAGGGGTTAATGCGGAAATTAATGGGCAGTTGTAACCTATAACATACCTCGTTCAATCTCCTCAGGACTTTAAATGGCCCCACAAACCGCCGACCCAGCTTCCGGCAGGGCAGGCGAAGGGGCAGGTTTTGGGTCGAGAGCCAGACCCGATCTCCCGGTGCATAAACTGGACCCTCACTGCGGTGGCGATCGGCGCTCGCCTTTTGCCGTCTGATAGCCCGCTGCAGATGGATAGGTGCAGCGTTCCATGTTTCCTCCGAGCGCCGAAACCACTCATCCGCCGCAGGAGCTTCGATCTGGCTCTGATGCCAGGGTGCCAGGACCGGCTGATACCCCAACACACACTGAAAAGGCGTAAGATTAGTGGAGGAGTGGCGGAGTGAGTTTTGGGCTATCTCTGCCCAGGGGATATACCCCGACCACTCCTCCTGCCGGTCCTGGCAATAGGACCTCAGAAACCTACCCACATCCTGGTTTACTCTCTCCACCTGCCCATTACTCTCAGGGTGAAAATCCGAGGTAAGGCTAATCGAGACCCCCAAACGTTCCATAAACGCCCTCCAGACTCTAGAGGTGAACTGGGGACCCCGATCAGACACTATATCCTCAGGCACCCCGTAGTGCCGGAAGACGTGAGTAAACAGGGCGTCTGCCTTTTGTAGGGCTGTAGGAAGACCTGGCATAGGAATGAGACGGCAGGCCTTAGAAAACCGATCCACAACGACCAAGATCGTGGTATTCCCCTGGGAGGGGGGACGGTCCGTGACAAAATCCACAAATAGGTGAGACCACCGCCGTTGTGGAACGGGTAGAGGTTGTAACTTCCCTCTGGGCAGGTGTCTAGGCGCCTTACACTGGGCGCACATCGAGCAGGAAGAAACGTAAACCTTCACGTCCCTAGCTAAGGTGGGCCACCAGTACTTCCCGCTAAGGCAGTGCACCGTCCGACCAATACCAGGATGACCAGAGGAGGGTGACGTGTGAGCCCAATATATCAGTCGACCACAGACCTCGAGCGGCACGTACCTCCGCCCCTCTGGACACTCTGGGGGAGTAGGGTCGGCACGTAACGCCCGCTCGATTTCCGCATCGACCTCCCACACCACCGGTGCCACTAGACAAGACTCCGGAAGTATGGGAGTGGGCTCAATGACCTCTCCTCTGTATCATATCGTCGGGACAGGGCGTCTGCCTTAGCGTTCTGTGACCCTGGTATATAAGTGAGCTTAAATACAAACCGGGCAAGAAACATGGCCCACCTAGCCTGACGAGGGTTCAGTCTCCTCGCTGCCCAGATGTACTCCAGGTTACGATGGTCAGTCAGAATGAGAAAAGGGTGTTTAGCCCCCTCAAGCCAATTCATCCACACCTTCAGGGCTTGAACCACCGCTAGCAGCTCCCTGTCCCCCACGTCATAATTGCGTTCCGCCGGACTGAGCTTCTTGGAATAGAAAGCACAGGGGCAGAGTTTTGGAGGCGTGCCCGAGCGCTGAGACAGTATAGCACCGATCCCCGCCTCGGACGCATCCAGCTCAACTTGGAACGCCAAAGAGGGATCCGGATGTGACAGCACCGGAACCGAGGTGAACAGGTCCTTCAGACGTTTAAACGCCCTGTCCGCCTCAGCCGACCACAGCAAACGCACCGGGCCCCCCTTTAGCAGGGAGGTGATGGGAGCTGCTACCTGTCCAAAGCCCCGGATAAACCTCCGGTAGTAATTGGCAAAACCAAAAACTGCTGCACCTCCTTCACCATAGTGGGAGTCTGCCAATTACGCACGGCTGAAATGCGGTCAATCTCCATCTCCACCCCTGACGCGGACAACCGATGTCCCAGGAAGGAGATGGACTCCTGGAAAAACAGACATTTCTCCGCCTTCACATACAGGTCATGCTCCAACAGTCTACCCAGCACCCGACGCACCAGGGACACATGCTCGGCTCGTGTAGCGGAGTATATTAGAATGTCATCAATATACACCACTACACCCTGTCCATGCAAATCCCGGAAAATCTCGTCCACAAATGATTGGAAGACTGAAGGAGCATTCATTAAACCGTATGGCATGACGAGATACTCATAGTGACCCGAGGTGGTACTGAATGCTGTCTTCCACTCATCTCCTTCCCTAATGCGCACCAGGTTGTAAGCGCTCCTGAGATCCAATTTTGTGAAGAATCGCGCCCCGTGTAATGACTCCGTCATACTAGCAATCAGAGGGAGAGGATAGCTGTATTTGATTGTAATCTGATTGAGACCACGGTAATCAATACACGGGCGTAAACCCCCATCCTTCCTCTTCACAAAAAAGAAACTTGAGGACGCAGGGGAAGTGGACGGCCTTATGTATCCCTGTCTCAGAGACTCGGTGACGTATGTCTCCATAGCTGCCGTCTCCTCCTGAGACAGAGGATACACATGACTACGAGGAAGCGCAGCGCCTAGCTGGAGGTCTATCGCACAATCCCCCTGTCGATGAGGTGGTAATTGAGTCGCCTTCTTTTTACAGAAGGCGAGTGCCAAATCGGCATACTCAGGAGGAATGTGCATTGTGGGAGTTTGGTTCGGACTTTCCACCGTCGTTGCCCCCTACGGAAACACCTACACACCGCCCGACACACTGATCAGACCATCCCTTGAGAGCCCTCTGTTGCCATGAAATGTTGGGGTCATGAGATGTTAACCAGGGAAGCCCCAACACCACGGGAAACGCAGGAGAGTCAATCAAATACAACTGTATAATCTCCTCATGGCCCTCCTGCATCTTCATCTTAAGTGGCGCTGTGACCTCCCTAATCAATCCCGACCCCAAAGGGCAGCTATCTAGGGCATGGATGGGGAAGGGCACATCAACTGGTACAATAGGAATCCCTAACTTATACGTGAACCGGCGATTGATAAAATTCCCAGCTGCGCCTGAATCTACTAGCGCCTTATGCTGGGAGTGAGAAGAAACCTCGGGAAACACAACTTTAATACACATATGTACAACAGAGAGCTCTGGGTGAGTTGGGTGCTTACTCACCTGGAATGACTCATCAGTGCGTTGCCTACTGCCTCGATTCCTAGGAGACCCTCCCCAGCACCGAACCGCAGTGTGTCCTCTGCGGCCACAGTTTGTGCAGGGGATGGCCTCCCTCCTGGTCTCTCTCCTCGTCTCCCTAGCACCAGCACCCCCGAGCTCCATAGGGCTTGGCTCGGAAGTGCTGGGGGATGGAATGGACGGCCCCAACTCCGGACGTCCGCGGGTAGCCAACAGGGTATCTAGGCGAATCGACATGTCCACCAGCTGATCAAAACTTAGGTTGGTGTCCCTGCAGGCCAACTCCCGACGAACGTCCTCCCTTAGGCTGCACCTGTAGTGGTCGATGAGGGCCCTCTCATTCCATCCCGCATTGGCAGCCAGAGTCCGGAAGTCCAGTGCAAACTCCTGCGCGCTCCTCTTCCCCTGTCTGAGGTGGAACAGACGCTCACCCGCCGCCTTCCCCTCTGGGGGATGATCGAACACCGCCCTGAAGCGGCGGGTGAACTTCGCATAGTTGATTGTAGCGGCGTCTATTCCCCCCCACTCGGCGTTGGCCCACTCCAGTGCCTTGCCGGACAGACAGGAGATGAGGGCGGACACGCTCTCGTATCCCGAGGGCACTGGGTGGATGGTTGCCAGGTAGAGTTCCACTTGGAGCAGGAAACCCTGACACCCGGCCGCGGTGCCATCATAAGCCCTCGGGAGCGAGAGCCGAATCCCACTGGACTCCGGAGGTGAAGCGATGGGTATAGCTGATGGTGGTGGTATCGTTGGAGGAGGTGTGGGCAAACCTCCTCTTTCCCATCGCCTCAAGGTGTTCATCACCTCTTCCATGGCGGTGCCAAGATCCTGGATCATGGCCACTTGTTGGATAACGCGCTCCTCCAGTGATCCCGCTGGCACCGTCGCTCCTGCTGACTCCATGGATGGTGTGTTATTCTGTCATGCGACGTGTATGTGGTAGCGAAGTCAAAAGCAGGACACAGAGCGGCTGGCAACGTTATTTACTGTACACAACAAACAAACCTCCAAAACAGGGAGGAAAGCACAAAGACCCGTACATACACGAACTGCCGGAAATGACAAACAATAATACACAAAATACCAAATGAGAGACAGGGGTAAATATAGGGAATACAATCAAACATAATGGGGAACAGGTGTAAACAATAAAGACTAAACAAGACAAACACCGAAACATCGATCGGCAGCAGCTAGTACTCCGGGGACGACGAACGCCGAAGCCTGCCCGAGCAAGGAGGAGGAGCAGCCTCGGCTGAATCCGTGACAGCACTGCTACACCATCTTGGATTATTATTCTTCATTTGTTATGGTCTTTTTCTAAGATAATGATTTATTTTAATTTTTCTTTCATTTTAATTTCTAAATGAGATTTAATTTTGGTAGACCCCCGATATAATTTTGGTAGAGAGATTATCATTCCCCTAATGTATGCCTTAAAGGCATCCCAAATTATATCGGGGGTCAGCTTCTCTCTTTCCTCTATGTCTACATTTGTAATGGTAACGTTCTTATTTTTTTCGTTTGCGTATTTAATACACTTCGGGTCCAGAAGATGTGTTCTGTTCATTCTCCAAATTCTGTTGGTGTAATTAAGCATGATACTGGAGAATGATCACTATAAAATGATTTTTTTTATCCAGTAAATAGTTGGCAGTCAATTCTTGAATAGATTTTCTTTGAGAAAAAAAGGAATAGTCTTTTGTAGTTGGGAATAGTAATCTCCAGGTGTCCTGTATTATTTGTAGAGATTAACATTTTCAGCCTCTTTGGAGGCTCCCTAAAATTGCCTTTTTTATCTGTCAATCTTATTGAATATATAATTTAGGTCACCTGCTAACATAATAGTTCCTGTCTGGATTTGATCTAATATAGCTGGAATTCTATGTAAAAACACCAGATTTGCCCCTGGTGGGATATACAATGAAATCAATGTGTATTTTCACCATGTAAGGTACAGTTCAAATTTCCCAAAAAGTGTTTTATACAATTGTCACGAACGTTGAGAGACGGGTCAGACCAAGGTGCAGCGTGGTATGTGAACATGTTTATTAAACAGGATAA
The DNA here is from genome assembly GCF_020615455.1 of Coregonus clupeaformis. Lineage (NCBI taxonomy): Eukaryota > Metazoa > Chordata > Actinopteri > Salmoniformes > Salmonidae > Coregonus > Coregonus clupeaformis. The sequence goes on along the minus strand of NC_059218.1, from coordinate 45,855,969 downwards.
ACACTAGACAAAATAACAAACTCAACGATACCGTGAAGTCCTATGGGCTATACACGAAACAAGCCTAACAGGAACACAAACAAGATCCCACAACCCAGGCAGGAAAACTGGCTGCCTAAGTATGATCCCCAATCAGAGATAACGAGCGACAGCTGCCTCTGATTGGAAACCACAACCGGCAAAACATAGAACTACAAAACATAGATTTTCACACCCTGACCAAACTACCCAAATAATAACAGTGTCTCCAGGTCAGGGCGTGACAGTGCCCCCCCCCCCTTCCCCTCTCCTTCCTCCCACGATGCACCAAGCCCTGTCTGGACCCTGGTGTGGGAGACCCCGAACCTGGAGAGTGGCTGACGTCTGGGCCTAGATTGGCAATCCTCCCGCGATGCACCAAGCCCTGTCTGGACCCTGGTGTGGGAGGCCCCGACCCTGGAGAGGGGCTGACTTCTGGGTCTGGAGTGGAGCCGCTGACCGGAGCTGAACTGGACCCCGGTGGAGCGGACTGCTCTGGCTCCGGGGTGGAACCACTGACCGGAGCTGGACTAGGCACCGGTGGAGCGGACTGCTCTGGCTCCGGAGTGGAACCACTGACCGGAGCTGGACTCGGCACCGTTGGAGCGGACTGCTCTGACCCCGGAGTGGAACCGCTGACCGGAGCTGGACTGGAGACACGCACCACTGGTTTGGTGCGGGGAGCAGGTACGGGGCGTACCGGGCTGGCAACAGGCACCACTGGTTTGGTGCGAGGAGCTGACACGGGCCGTACCGGATTGGATACGCGCACCACTGGTCTGGTGCGAGGAGCAGGCACGGGTCGTGCCAGACTGGAGACACGCGCCACTGGTTTGGTGCGAGGAGCAGGCACGGGCCGTGCCGGACTGGATACACGCACCACTGGTTTGGTGCGAGGAGCTGGCACGGGCCGTACCGGTTTGGATACGCGCACCACTGGTCTGGTGCGAGGAGCAGGCACGGGTCGTGCCAGACTGGAAACACGCACCACTGGTTTGGTGCGAGGAGCAGGCACGGGCCGTGCCGGACTGGATACACGCACCACTGGTTTGGTGGGAGGAGCTGGCACGGGCCGTACCGGATTGGATACGCGCACCACTGGTCTGGTGTGAGGAGCAGGCACGGGTCGTGCCAGACTGGATACACGCACCACTGGTTTGGTGCAGGGAGCAGGTACGGGGCGTACCGGGCTGGCGATAGGCACCACTGGTTTGGTGCGAGGAGCTGGCACGGGCCGTACCGGATTGGATACGCGCACCACTGGTTTGGTGCGGGGAGCAGGTACGGGGTGTACCTGGCTGGCGACAGGCACCACTGGTTTGGTGTGAGGCGCTGGCACGGGCCGTACCGGACTGGATACGCGCACCACTGGTTTGGTGCGGGGAGCAGGTACGGGAAGTACCGGGCTGGCGACAGGCACCACTGGTTTGGTGCGAGGAGCTGGCACGGGCCGTACCGGACTGTGGAGGCGCACTGGAGGTCTGAAGCATAGAGCTGGCACAACCCGTCCTGGCTGGATGCCCACTTCCGCACAGTACGTGTGTGGCATTAGGACAGGATGCACTGGGCTGTGCACGCGCACTGGCGACACAGTACGTAGAACCGGTGCAGGATATGCTGGACCGAGGAGGCGTACTGGAGACCAGGAGCGTTGAGCCGGCACAACCCGTCCTGGCTGGATGCCCCTTTTCACATGGCACGTGCGTGGCGCTAGCACAGGACGCACCGGACTATGCCGGCGCACTGGCGACACAGTGCGTAGCTCCGCATAACACGGAGCCTGCACGGTCACACGCTTCCTAGTGTGAGTACGGGGAGTTGGCTCTGCTCTGAACCCTGGCTCCGCCAACCACTCCATGTGCCCCCCCAATTTTTTTTTATTGGGGCTGCTTCTCGGGCTTTCTCCGTGACCGAGTCCCTTTGGGTCGCCGTTTCTCCTCTCCTGCCTGGGCTTCCTCCTTCGCCCAGGGCCCTCCACCAGCCAATATCTCCTCCCAAGTCCAAAATGACTTCCCCACCTGTGTCCAGGGTGTCTGCTGCTCCTGGGCACGCTGCTTGGTCCATTTTTGGTGGGATCTTCTGTCACGGACGCTGAGAGACGGGTCAGACCAAGGTGCAGCGTGGTATGCGAACATGTTTATTAAACAGGATAAACACTAGACAAAATAACAACGAAACCATGAAGTCCTATGGGCTATACACGAAACAAGCCTAACAGGAACACAAACAAGATCCTACAACCCAGGCAGGAAAACTGGCTGCCTAAGTATGATCCCCAATCAGAGACAACGAGCGACAGCTGCCTCTGATTGGGAACCACACCCGGCCAAACATAGAACTACAAAACATAGATTTTCACACCCTGACCAAACTACCTAGAGAATAACTAGTCTCCTGGTCTCTCCAGGTCAGGGCATGACAACAATGCTCTACTAAACCTGGAATATAATAAGGCTAGGAGGGAAATGAATGTAAAAGAACTGATCTGTGTGTGTATGTGTGGTTTGTGAGTGTGTGTGTGTGTGTGTGTGTGTGTGTGTGCATGCATTCATACATACAGTACCCTATCTTCACCTGAAGTGAAGTAATCAATAAGTTTACTCCTAATAAATATTTAACCACTGGGAACCAGACTAGAGTTAAAACCAGAGCTGTGGTGCGGTCAAAGGGCTCGACAGGGGCAGTCATAAGACCTGACCGTGCTTTGAAAACTGGGAACAAGATAGATCAAGTGCAGTAATGATGATCATGGTGGAATGTATGTAGTACTTTTTAGACTAGCTAGGTGTCAACGTGTTATAGGTTAGGAAGGGGAATTGACCTCATCCATCACCATGGTGACAAGATGAATCATTTTAAATTTTACATGAATCATCTCTGTCACGGTTTACTAAGCCAGAACCCAGAAGCAGACCAGGACAAGGTAAGTGGTGTCAAAGGTGAGTGTTTATTTAACTGATCCACGAGTGCTGCTGAATAATCCAGGGAACAGAGCGGGCGGCGTGGATGAGTTGTTGAGGGTGCAGTAGTTGGTCCAATGATGGCTCGGCAGCCGCCGACCATCAGGCAGAGATTGGGTGAAGGTTCCGGACGAGTGACTGCAGGGAGAACAAAACGGAGGTAAGCATACAACAAGCAAACAAGGTGCAAAACAACAAAACTAATGCTCTAAGCTCTAAGACTGATCCGCTGATAAACATACTGTTCATGGCTAACGATCCGGCAGGGAATGGATGTTAGGCCAGAGCCTAAGAAGGGTGATGATCAGGACCAGGTGTGCAGATTGCTGATGGGATGCAGGTGCGGAAATCAAGAGAGCTCCCGCCTAGCAACGTTGCCCGGCAACCAGGCAGGGAGCGTTCCAGAACCCTCGGGAAACTGGAGATCACGAGCAGAAAAACTAGTACACAGACAGGACCCGACTCAGACTGCCGGGATCGTTACAGTACCCCCCCTCCGACGAACGCCACCGGGCGGACTCCCCGGAGCGCCAGGATGGAGGCGGTAGAAGTCCCGAATGAGGTCAGCATCTAGGATCTGTCGCCGCGGAATCCAACTCCTCTCTTCAGGACCATACCCCTCCCAGTCCACGAGATACTGGAAACCCCGGCCCCGCCGTCTGGAATCCATGATGCGTCGCACCGTGTAGGCAGGACCACCTCCGATCATCCGAGGAGGAGGAGGAGGAGGCGGAGGAGGCAACAGAGGACTGAGGAAAACAGGCTTGAGGCAGGAGACATGAAAGGTGGGGTGGACTCTGAGCGTCCTCGGTAGTTTGAGTCGAACTGCCACCGGATTGATCACCTTCTCCACCACAAACGGACCAATGAACTTCGGTAACAACTTCCTAGACTCAGTCCGTAAAGGAAGATCCCGTGTGGCCAACCAGACCCTATCTCCGATGGTATAGGTGGGAGCGGGGATCCGGCGACGATTCGCCTGGAGCTGATACCGGTCCGAAACTCTAAGGAGTGCCTTTCTGGCCCGATGCCAGGTCCGGTGGCAACGACGAATATGGGCCTGAACAGAAGGCACTGAGAGCTCCTTCTCCTGAGAAGGGAACAAGGGAGGTTGGTAGCCATACAGGCACTGGAAGGGAGACATCCCAGTGGCAGATGTAGGGAGAGTATTGTGGGCATACTCAACCCAAGGCAACTGAGAGACCCAGGAGGTGGGGTTGGAAGAGACCAGGCAGCGTAGCGTGGATTCCATCTTCTGGTTGGCTCTCTCCGCCTGACCATTAGATTGGGGGGTGAAAACCAGATGTGAGACTGACTGTAGCTCCAATGGCCAAACAGAAGGACTTCCAGACAGCAGAGGTAAACTGAGGGCCACGGTCGGAAACGATATCACTGGGCAAACCGTGGACCCTGAAAACCTCCCTAACCAGGATCTCGGACGTCTCCGAGGCAGAGGGAAGCTTGGCAATTGGCACAAAGTGGGCGAACTTGCTGAATCTGTCCACGATAGTCAGAACGACCGTGTTCCCCTCAGAAGCGGGCAACCCAGTGACAAAGTCCAGAGCCAGATGCGACCATGGTCGCCGGGGAATAGGAAGGGGGTGAAGTAGTCCAGAGCTGGGCCGATTGGTACTCTTATTCTGCGCACACACTGGACAGGCAGCAACAAAACCCCGAGTATCCTCGGCCATGGCAGGCCACCAAAAACGTCTGCGAAGAAACGCCATCGTCCGAGCCACGCCAGGGTGACAAGCCATCTTGCTGGCGTGGGACCATTTGAGGACAGCAGGACGAACCGACTCAGGCGCAAACAACCGACCGGGTGGACCGTTACCGGGACCGGGCTGCGTCCGAAGGGCCGCCATCACCTCCTCCTCAATCTTCCACATAACTGCTCCCACGACGCAGTTCCGGGGGAGAATAGTCTCGGTCTTGGACCCACTCTCTTCCGTCTTGGAGAACATCCGGGACAAGGCGTCCGCCTTGCCGTTCTTAGATCCAGGTCGGAACGTCAGGGAAAAAATTGAATCGTCCGAAAAACAACGCCCACCTGGCCTGGACGGGAGTTGAGACGTCTTGCCGATTGCACGTAAGCAAGATTCTTGTGGTCAGTCCACACAATAAACGGTTGCTCCGCCCCTCCAACCAGTGGCGCCACTCCTCCAAGGCAAGTTTCACCGCGAGAAGCTCCCGGTTACCCACATCGTAATTCCTCTCCGCAGGCGAAAGGCGACGAGAGTAGTAGGCGCAGGGATGGAGTTTACTGTCCGTGGAGCATCGCTGCGACAGGATGGCGCCAACTCCCACATCAGACGCGGGTCCACTTCAACGACGAACTGACGGGCCGTGTCCGGTTGAGAGAGAATCGGTGCGTTGGTGAATCGCCTCTTCAAATCCAGAAACGCTCGATCCGCCTCCGGATTCCACTTGAAGGTCCTGATACTGGAAGTCAAGGCAGTTAACGGAGCGGCCACACGGCTGTAATCCCGGATGAATCTGCGGTAGAAATTCGCAAACCCCAAAAATCTCTGGAGCTGCAATCTCGCACCGGGCTGGGCCCATTCCAGAACCGCTCTAACCTTCTCCTGGTCCATCCTAATCTCTCCCCTGGAGATGATGTACCCGAGAAAGGATGTCGTGTGGGCGTGAAACTCGCACTTCTCGGCCTTCACGAACAGGCGATTCTCCAACAATCGCTGCAGAACCTGCCGGACATGCTGGACGTGGTCGGAAGGTTCCTTCGAGAAGATCAGAATGTCATCCAGGTAAACAAACACAAAGAGACCGATCATATCTCTCAGGACGTCGTTCACCATACTCTGGAATACCGCTGGAGCATTGGTCAGTCCAAACGGCATCACCTGATACTCGAAGTGACCCATCGGTGTATTGAAACCCGTCAACCACTCGTCCCCCTCTCTGATCCGGACCATGTGATACGCATTGCGTAGGTCTAGCTTGGTGAACACCGTAGCACCCTGTAAGGAGTCGAAGGCAGAACTCATCAAGGGCAGGGGATACTTGTTCTTGACCGTGATGTCATTCAACCCCCGATAATCAATACACGGTCGAAGAGAGCCATCCTTCTTACCCACAAAGAAGAATCCTGCCCCCAGGGGTGATGACGAGGGCCGAACGAGACCAGCCGCTAGGGACTCCTTGATGTAGGTCTCCAAAGCCTCACGTTCAGGTCGGGAGATACTGTATAACCTTCCCTTGGGGTAGACAGCTCCAGGGAACAGGTTGATGGCACAATCATATGGTCGGTGGGGAGGGAGTGACAGAGCCTTCTGCTTACTGAACACTTCCCCCAAATCGTGATATGTCTCGGGAACCAGGGACAAATCTGGGGGTTTAGCCTCAATCACCTGACTGGGAACCGAATGGGGACAGGCAGTCTTGAGACAGTTAGCATGACAATCAAGGCTCCAACTCGTTACCTTGCCCGTCACCCAATCGAACGTGGGATTGTGTTCCTTCAGCCAGGGGTATCCAAGGACCAGAGGAACATGGGAAGACGGCAGAATGAAGAATGAAATCATCTCAGAATGATTCCCGACAACAGCATCTTAACCGGTTCAGTCCTCATCGTGATACGTGCCAGACTACTGCCGTCCAGAGTGGTAGCTTCAATGGCTTCCGGCAATTGCTCCTTGGAAAGCCCCAGCTGTTCCACCAACTCGGCATCAAGAAAGCTTCCATCGGCACCTGAATCGATAAAAGCGTTAATCGCTAAGCTCTGATTCCTGTTCATAAGGGTAGCCGGGAAACGGGTCTGACAGAGGTATTGAGAGGTCGAAACTGGCTCGCTAAAAGTCCTCCCAACTTTAGCGAGCCGCGCAGTTTGACGACCGCCGGGAACCAGTGGCGAGGTAATGTCCCGAACCACCACAGTAGAGGCAACAGTTAGTCCTACGTCTGTGTTGGCGCTCCTCCTTGGTTAACCCGTGCCGCCCCACTTGCATGGGTTCAGAATCGGGAGACAGGACCTCTCCACTAATCCTGTGTGGTGGACGATGATCGACGTATTCTGGTCCAATCCCCGACCCGACTGGAACCTGAGAAGCTGATCGGTTGGACGGGACCCATTGCTTCTCCCTCCTTCGCTCTCGGACTCGATTATCCACCCGAATAGACAAGGCTACCAAGCTGTCCAGGTCACTAGGCTCCGGATAGGAGATCAACTCATCCTTGAGCTGCTCCGACAGACCCTGGTAAAAGGCCGCTTGCAGAGACTCCTCATTCCACCCACTCTCCACAGCCAACGTCTTGAACTCGATCACGAAGTCGGCCACGCTGCGAAGTTCCTTGGCGAAGCGAAAACAGGCGCCTAGCTGCGTCCCTCCCTCGGACGGAATGGTCGAAGAGCTTCCTCATCTCGGCCGTGAACCCCTGGTATGAAGCCATGCAGGGATCCTGTCGTTCCCAAACGGCTGAAGCCCACTCCAGCGCTCGACCACGCAGCAACTCAATCACAAAGGCTATCCTAGCTTTGTCTGTGGCATAAGAGTAGGGCTGTAGATCGAACACTAATCCACACTGCATAAGGAAGGAACGGCATCTTCCCAGCTCCCCCTCATATTTATCCGGCGTCGGAACCTTGGGCTCACGGAAGGACACAGCTCCAGAAGCGGCAGGCGAGATGGGTGAAACCGGTAGTGGATCCTCCACCGGAAACTTGCGCTGGTTCTGGACCTCCGTCAGACCGGTAGAAAGGTTCCGAACTGACAACGCGATCTCCTGTAGTACCGTGCATATGATGGCCCAACATCTTCTCCTGATGGGTAATGGCATGGCGAACAGAGTCCAGGTCCGCTGGGTTCATTACTGGCCGGATCGTTCTGTCACGGTTTACTAAGCCAGAACCCAGAAGCAGACCAGGACAAGGTAAGTGGTGTCAAAGGTGAGTGTTTATTTAACTGATCCACGAGTGCTGCTGAATAATCCAGGGAACAGAGCGGGCGGCGTGGATGAGTTGTTGAGGGTGCAGTAGTTGGTCCAATGATGGCTCGGCAGCCGCCGACCATCAGGCAGAGATTGGGTGAAGGTTCCGGACGAGTGACTGCAGGGAGAACAAAACGGAGGTAAGCATACAACAAGCAAACAAGGTGCAAAACAACAAAACTAATGCTCTAAGCTCTAAGACTGATCCGCTGATAAACATACTGTTCATGGCTAACGATCCGGCAGGGAATGGATGTTAGGCCAGAGCCTAAGAAGGGTGATGATCAGGACCAGGTGTGCAGATTGCTGATGGGATGCAGGTGCGGAAATCAAGAGAGCTCCCGCCTAGCAACGTTGCCCGGCAACCAGGCAGGGAGCGTTCCAGAACCCTCGGGAAACTGGAGATCACGAGCAGAAAAACTAGTACACAGACAGGACCCGACTCAGACTGCCGGGATCGTTACAATCTCTCTCTCCCCCTCTCTGTCCATTTGTCTCATTTCACACCTTCTTTCCCACCACAGGCACATTAATTCACACACACACACACACACACACACACACACACACACACACACACACACACACACACACACACACACACACACACACACAGGTGTCAGTTATTAATCAACTCATTAAGGCCTGAGTGTCCTTCAGGTCCCTGGAGAACAGGGTCTGGCAGTGCAGCCATGACCGAAGAGTACAGTACAGCCAGTTACCAAAAACACTAGTTTTCTAAGACTCTATTCAGTTCAGTTTACCAACAGTGATGCTGTGCTCTGCTTTCTGACGTCAAGTCGTTCAGTCTTCTAAGACTATTCAGTTCAGTTTACCAACATTGTTGTCAAGTCGTCATTGCAAGCAAGAATCTGTTCTAACTTACAAAAAAACAAACATGAAAATAATTAATCAATCAAAGCAATCAGGGCTCATCTTTCCATCGATCAATTTAGCAATCTTTCTCAGTTTTTACAGTGCCCTCTGTAATTATTGGGACAGTGAATTTTTTTTTCTTCTTTTGGCTCTTTACTCCAAAAGCTTGGATTTGAAATCAAACAATTACTATGAGGTTAATGTGCAGACTGTCAATTTTAATTTAATCCATATTGGGTGAACTGTTTAGAAATTACAGCACTTTTTGTACATAGTCCATTTTAGGGGATCAAAAGTATTGGGACAGATTCACTTATATGTGTATTAAAGTAGTACAAAGTTTAGTATTTGGTCCCATATTCATAGCACGCAATGACTACATCAAGCTTGTGACTCTACAAATGTGTTGGATGCATTTGCTCTTTGTTTTGGTTGTGTTTCAGATTATTTTGTGTCCAGTAGAAATTAATGGTAAATAATGTATTGTGTCATTTTGGAGTCACTTTTATTGTAAATAAGAATAGAATATGTTTCTAAACACTTCTACATTAATGTGGATGCTACAATGGTTACAGATAATGCTAAATGTTTAGTGAATAATGACAGACCCACAAATACCCCCCCACAAATGCTAACCTCCCCCCCCACAAATGCTAACCTCCCCTGTTATTGTAATAGTGAGAGGTTAGCATGTCTTGGGGGTATGATATTTGTGCGTTTGTAACTTTCTCACTAATCATTATTCAGGATTAATTCAGGATTATCCATAATCATGGGAGCATCCACATTAATGTAGAAGTGTTTAGAAACATAATATATTCTTATTTACAATAAAAGTTATTTACCATTCATTTCTATTGGGCATAAAATGATCTGAAACACAACCTAAACAAAGAGAAAATGCATCCAACAAATGTGTAGAGTCACAAGCTTGATGTAGTCATTGTGTGCTATGAATATGGGACCAAATACTAAACGTTTTACTACTTTAATACACATATAAGTGAATTAGTCCCAATACCTTTGATCCCCTAAAATGGGGGGACTATGTACAAAAAGTGCTGTAATTTCTAAACGGTTCACCCAATATGGATTAAATTAAAACTGTCAGTCTGCACATTAACCTCATAGTCATTGTTTGATTTCAAATCCAAACTTTTGTAGTATAGAGCCAAAAGTAGAAAAAATGCTTCACCGTCCCAATAATTACGGAGGGCCGTGTATGTGTCAATCTCATAAACTGCGCTTGTCTCAGCGCTTCTAGCAACACACCGTTAGGGCTTGACAAGCGGGGCCGCAGCACTCTGTAGGCCTATGTGTGCTGTTTGTTTAAACACTTAGAAATCTAGTTTGACATGATTTATTTCACCTTTCTCTGGCTACTTGGCCTAAAATTATTGGGAAAGACAACCTCGCTAATCAACAGGAGAACAGTAGAAAAACAACAATTAGTTAAATCCCTTACCACGAGATGCTCTTTGTTGGGTTTTGCTCTCATTATCTAACGACCACAAAATGGATAATTAGGCCTTGATATTTCGCTTAATTAAGTAGAATTCTCATGCGTGCGTTGTTTTTTAAACCAAAAACATTGTTAATAACTCCATTACGCTGAATTCTCCACGGATCAGTTAAAGTAAACTCTCACGAAAGATAACTTCCATTACTGGAGAGTTTATTAGCCATTTTTAATGACGTCTCTTGGGGACAGTTGGAGGCTTCTATACATATAGTGGACAGAGCAGCAGAGATGCAGGTGTTACTGTTACTGCAGGGTTCAGGGACAGAGAGTCAGAGAGATAGAGAGATAGTCTCTCACATGACTTGAACCTGTGGTGGAACACAGCCAACAGACCGACCCGGACCATCAACTCTACCACCTGAACCTGCAGTGGTTGAACACAGCCAACAGACAGACCAGGACCTTCAACTCCACAGCCTGAACCTGCAGTGGTTGAACACAGCCAACAGACAGACCCGGACCATCAACTCCACCGCCTGAACCTGCAGTGGTGGAACACAGCCAACAGACAGACCAGGACCATCAACTCCACAGCCTGAACCTGCAGTGGTTGAACACAGCCAACAGACAGACCAGGACCATCAACTCCACAGCCTGAACCTGCAGTGGTTGAACACAGCCAACAGACAGACCAGGACCATCAACTCCACTACCTGAACCTGCCGTGGTGGAACACAGCCAGCAGACAGACTAGGACCATCAATTCCATGGTCGGCTGTGACTCATATCACTGTGCCCAGTAAGTAGGCCTGGGCTATAGAGTAGAATAGGACTATTCCACAGTAAATAGACCTAGGCTATATGGAACAGGACTATTCCCCAGTAAATAGGCCTGGGCTATATGGAACAGGACTATGCCCAAGTCGGCAGGGCTATAGAGTAGAATAGGAGTATTCACTTGTATTTGTAAAGTGTTGGTGCTGAATTAAGAATGAAAGCTATGGGCTATATATTGTTGTTTTTCATAGGGTGCAATTTTTTGCAAAACATGGGTAAGCTTAGCACAATATAGTGCAGATTAATCAATAAATGTATATGGTGATTAAATCACCATTTTAACTGAATGACATTATCATATTGGCTGTTGTTACTTGTTAGCTGACTGTTAACAACGTCCTTATGATCCACTCATTGCTAACTCTGTCTCTCTCCTTTTAGGTTTTACGCATCAAATGAGCGAGCGTTTGTGTTTGTCTGTGCATGCATAAACCTGGAGCGCAGGCGTGCAGAACCAGCTCAGCCATGAGATATCTCCGCAGGTTGCAATGGAACGACTCCTCCGTTCTAATCCACCCCCCAGGGTTCTACATCATCGGCTTTACCTCCCTGCCCTTCGCCAACCTCTACTTCCTCTTCCTCGCTTTCGTTTACGTGGTGTCGGTCGTGTTCAACACAATTCTGATCTATATAATAACGGTGGACCACCGCCTCCACAACCCCAAGTTTATTGCGGTTGGTAACCTTGCGGTGGTTGATCTGGTGCTGAACACTTGCATTATCCCCGGTATGCTAAAGACGTTTCTTGCTAAGAACAATTTCGTGTCGTTTAATCTGTGCATGGTGCAGATGTATGTGTATTATTGCTTCATGTCTATGGAATCGTTCTCCATCGCCGTGCTCGCCTATGACCGTATGATCGCCATATGTTTCCCTCTGAGGCACGGCTCCATCAACACCATGACGAGTATGTCGTGTATTCTTGGTTTCATCTGGTGCTTCTGTCTCGGTATGCATACATTCAGCACGTCCATTATGACCAGGCTGTCCTACTGCGATTCCGTTAACGTCTACAGCTATTTCTGTGATTACGCGCCAGTGTTTCGGCTGGCATGTAACGACAACACCCTGCAATGGGCTGTGGCTTCAGCGATGAGCCTGGGTATCATCCTCGGCCCATTGTCCTTCATCCTTATGTCATACATTAGCATTCTAATCGCTGTGTTCAGGATGAAAACCGTTGAGAGTCGTGTGAAAGCGCTGGCCACCTGCACTGAGCACCTCATTCTTGTGGCAGTATTCTTCATTCCGGTTCTGACTATTTTCATGGTCGGGTTATTAGCGCGCAACATCAAACCAGACCCTGACCTGCGCGTGCTGAGCCTGTCACTGGCCTCGTGCATCCCGCCCTGTCTCAACCCCATAGTCTATTCTCTGAAAACTAAAGAGATCAAGAGCAAAGTACTTACCATGTTCCGGAGAATTAAAGTTCAAGTAGTTAAAGGTTGATCTTTACGCATAGGTTGCTATGTGCGTAAAGTTATATTTCCATATCAAGGGGTTGAAATGGGGGGACATGCATATAACTCATACATAACTTATCTAGTCATTTATAAGTTTAAATATAGAGCACTTGGCATTTTCATCGTTTAAATATGAGTTTATAACGAGCGAACGACATGTTTTGTATTTAATCTAACATTCATTTTACTAGACCTACCACACTTTGAAATATGACAACAAAGTACTTGTCTACTCTCAACATTTTAACTGATTGTCACGATGTTGTCATGATTGTGTCTCGATTGTGTCCATCTATTATTGAACACAGAGGTATCTCAGAAATGATGATCAAGGATTTACATTTCCTTTTCAGCTTTATAATAATAATAAGCCATTTAGCAGACGCTTTTATCCAAAGCGACTTACAGTCATGCGTGCATACATTTTTGTGTATGGGTGGTCCCGGGGATCGAACCCACTACCTTGGCGTTACAAGCGCCGTGCTCTACCAGCTGAGCTACAGAGGACCTGTAATTTCCTACATGTCAGAGGCGGCTGGAGTAAGGAGCTATAGGAGGACGGGCTCATTGTAATGGCTGAAATGAAATTAATGGAACGATATCAATCACATCAAACATATGGAAACCACATGTTTGACTCCATTCCAAAAATTCCATTCCAGTCATTACAATGAGCCCATCCTTCTATAGCTCCTCCCACCAGCCTGGACTGGTACCCTTTCTGAAAAATACTCCATATTTGCTATTCCTAATCCTGTGTCATCAACCAAATTCAATCACTTGAAATGGGCATGGTAAACCCTATAACCGACTCAATATTCTCAACATCTTCTAGTAAAAAACCAGAAAATAAAACACATATACTGTATCTCTGTAATGTTTTCTTTTCTGAGTGCTTATAGAGGTTTAATATGGCTACCTGGTTGATCCTGTCCTGTTCCTTTTTCAATATGTTCTCAATATTTGCAGTGGTGGAAAAAGTACCAAATTATCATACTTGAGTAAAAGTAAAGATACCTTAATAGAAAATGACTCAAGTAAAAGTGAAGTCATCCAGTAAAATGCTACTTGAGTAAAAGTCTAAAAGTATTTGGTTTTAAATATACTTAAGTATCAATAGTACATGTATTTGCTAAAATATACTTAAGTATCAAAAGTTAAAATGAAAGTACAAATAAGAAAAAAATACTTATATTAAGCAAACCAGACGGCACAATTTTCTTGTTTTTTTAATTTACGGAAGCCAGGGGCACATTCCAACAGTCAGACATCATTTACAAACAAAGCATTTGTGTTTAGTGAGTCCTCCAGATCAGAGGCAGTAGGGATGACCAGGGATGTTCTCTTGATAAGTGTGTGAATTGAACAATTTTCTGTCATGCTAAGCATTCAAAATGTAATGAGTACTTTTGGGTGTCATGGTAAATGTATGTAGCAAAAAGTACATTATTTTCTTTAGGAATGTAGTGAAGTAAAAGTAAAACTTGTTAAAAATATAAATAGTAAAGTAAATACAGATACCCAAAAAAGTACTTTTAAAAGTATTTTTACTTACATACTTTACACCACTGAATATTTGTCACTACGTTTTTACCTGTTTAAGTCCTGATCTTTAGAGCACGCTGGATTGCAATATCTTGTATGAAAGTTGCTAAAGAAATAAAGTGTATTATTATTATCATCATGCTTTGTGAAATACAAGCCTTGGCTCAAACTGCAGGGTTAGAAACAAGCTCAATTTAGGAGTACAGAAGTTTTGCAGAATATGTGTTCCTTTGGCATTTAACCACACGCCACATCACTGTACCAAGATAAACATACTTTAATAAAGGCTTCTCTTTGCCCAACAGGGTGCCCTTGTTTCTTTATTTGGCTGGCTCAGCATGACTGGATGAATTAACAACATTATACTACCAAGATAATCCTGGATTATTTGAGGTAATCAATCACTGATTGCGATATAACTATTTTAACAGAGGACAATAAGATATAACATTTCCAGTCATTTTCCCAGTAAATTACTGGCAGCACAGAAGCCAGTAAATTACTGTCGATTTACAGGACCTTGATTGAAACACAAATGCACAGCATATTACTGGAACACCTGTCTACAGCAACACGCTGTATTTCTAGAATTTACAGTACTTTACTTGAAGCACAGTGGTTAGTAAACTGTTGCAGATTTACAGTGCAGGCAGCTAGTGCCAACGATGGGCAGTATTTCTGTTACATGTATTTGCTAGAGGTATTTCTATAGTTTCAATACCTATTTTGTAATTTTGCATTTCACTGGCCTGACCTATGATTCATGGATTTCGTAACAGTTGAATTAGAATACATGTATTTAGTGTTTTCTAATACAAAAAATAAACTTGCAAGTAGACCGCTTAACTACAACAACTTTCCTTGCTATGACATTAAACCTTAGTTTAATGACATTTGATCAAAATAGAAATAGTTCGAGAGGGCGGATCTCATTAGAATAATACCCAGCAGTGTGCTTTGCAATAATTCATTTTTACATTTAGGTAATTTAGCAGACTCTCTTGTCCAGAGTGACGTACAGTCGGCAGAGCATGGCGTTTGCACCGCCAGGGTTGTGGGTTCGATTCCCATGGGGGGCCAGTATAAAAATAAATTATGTATGCACTCACTATGTCACGTTCGTTCAATGACGGGTCAGACCAAGGCGCAGCGTAATATGCATACGTATAAACAATAAACCAACGATACGTGACGTCCTAAGGTACACACAACAAACCTCACACGGAACAAGATCCCACAACACCTAATTGCCAATAGGCTGCCTAAGTATGCTCCCCAATCAGAGACAACGAGCGACAGCTGCCTCTGATTGGGAAACACACCCAGCCAAACATAGATCTAGACATAATAGATAGAAAACATAGAACTACACAACATAGAAAATCACACCCTGACTCAACAAATAAGAGTCCCCAGAGTCAGGGCGTGACACACTAACTGTAAGTCGCTCTGGATAAGAGCGTCTGCTAAATGACTAAAATGTAAATGTAATGTATATGTGTATTAA
Organism: Coregonus clupeaformis; assembly: GCF_020615455.1. NCBI lineage: Eukaryota > Metazoa > Chordata > Actinopteri > Salmoniformes > Salmonidae > Coregonus > Coregonus clupeaformis. Next base: position 45,840,357 of record NC_059218.1, on the reverse strand, counting down.
AGGTTGATTAAAAAATATATACATCACAGTCATATCAAGGAAAACATTTCTGTAACCGTTACTGAGAATGTTGCTGTAGTAAAGCATACATTGGTCTTCAAAGTATTTTGTAAAAAGATACCTTTTGATGTATCTTTGCCGATCTCTGGCTAGTGCCAAGTACGCTACTGTAATATTCACAGTAACTTGCCACCAGCTTCCTGTAAGTTACTGTAATATCAGAGAAATGATACAGTACAATACTGTAAAATTAACCTACTATTCTGTAAGAAGGTAAATGCAAGTGTAATCTTGATATTGGTATTTTACAGTATTTTACTGTAATTCCATGTGATTGGTGCAAGTAGGTTGGCTGCTAGGTATTTCTATATTTCAGCACTTTTATGAATATTTGATAACACATACAGTTGAAGTCGGAAGTTTACATACACTTAGGTTGAAATCATTAAAACTCGTTTTTCAACCACTCCACACATTTCTTGTTAGCAAACTATAGTTTTGGCAAGTCGGTTAGGACATCTACTTTGTGCATGACACAAGTAATTTTTCCAACAATTGTTTACAGACAGATTATTTCACTTATAATTCACTGTATCACAATTCCAGTGGGTCAGAAGTTTACATACACTAAGTTGACTGTGCCTTTAAACAGTTTGGAAAATTCCAGAAAATGATGTCATGGCTTTAGAAGCTTCTGATAGGCTAATTGACATCATTTGAGTCAATTGGAGGTGTACCTGTGGATGTATTTCAAGGCCTACCTTCAAACTCAGTGCCTCTTTGCTTGACATCATGGGAAAATCAAAAGAAATCAGCCAAGACCTCAGAAAAAAAATGGTAGACCTCCACAAGTCTGGTTCATCCTTGGGAGCAATTTCCAAACGCCTGAAGGTACCACGTTCATCTGTACAAACAATAGTACGCAAATATAAACACCATGGGACCACGCAGCCGTCATACTGCTCAGGAAGGAGACGTTTTATGTCTCCTAGAGATTAACGTACTTTGGTGCGAAAAGTGCAAATCAATCCCAGAACAACAGCAAAGGACCTTGTGAAGATGCTGGAGGAAACAGGTACAAAAGTATCTATATCCACGGTAACCTGAAAGGCCACTCAACAAGGAAGAAGCCACTGCTCCAAAACCGCCATAAAAAAGCCTAACTACCTTTTGCAACTGCACATGGGGACAAAGACCGTACTTTTTGGAGAAATGTCCTCTGGTCTGATGAAACAAAAATAGAACTGTTTGGCCATAATGACCATCGTTATGTTTTGGAGGAAAAAGGGGGGAAATTGCAAGCTGAAGAACACCATCCCAACCGTGACGCAGCATCATGGTGGCAGCATCATGCTGTGGGGGTGCTTTGCTGCAGGAGTGACTGGTGCACTTCACAAAATAGATGGCATCATGAGGATGGAAAATGTTGTGGATATATTGAAGCAACATCTCAAGACATCAGTCAGGAAGTTAAAGCTTGGTCGCAAATTGGTCTTCCAAATGGACAATGACCCCGAGCATACTTCCAAAGTTGTGGCAAAATGGCTTAAGGACAACAAAGTCAAGGTATTGGAGTGGCCATCACAAAGCCCTGACCTCAATCCTATAGAAAATGTGTGGGCAGAACTGAAAAAGCGTGTGCGAGCAAGGAGGCCCACAAACCTGACTCAGTTACACCAGCTCTGTCAGGAGGAATGGGCCAAAATTCACTCAATTTATTGTGGGAAGCTTGTGGAAGGCTACCCGAAACGTTTGACCCAAGTTAAACAATTTAAAGGAAATGCTACCAAATACTAATTGAGTGTATGTAAACTTCTGACCCACTGGGAATGTGATGAAAGAAATAAAAGCTGAAATAAATCACTCTCTACTATTATTCTGACATTTCAGATTCTTAAAATAAAGTGGTAATCCTAATTTCCCTAAAACAGGGAATTTTTACTAGGATTAAACGTCAGGAATTGTGAAAAACTGAGTTTAAATGTATTTGGCTAAGGTGTATGTAAACTTCCGACTTCAACTTTATTTCTCTGTAATAGACGTCGAAAGGTATAAACAAAGGCTTCCACACTGGCTGTGATTACAGGGCAAAACAGACCAAAAGGACTTGGCAAATCACTCAACCAGTAAAGGTTTGACTTACTGCCACTCTGATATGTACCCTATACACATTAAATTGTTAAGGCACTACTACCACATATCAGTTAAATTTGTACAGCATTCTCATTAACGGGTGCAACAAATATAGCCACTTACAAGGCATGCCTGGAAATATGTTAATGAGCCAGCAGTTTCTTTAAAGCAATTCGATCATGAAGGCCTGATTCACGCAGTCTCCTCTGAACAGTTGATGTGGAGATGTGTCTGTTACTTGAACTCTGTGAAGCATTTATTTGGGCTGCAAATTCCTAGGCTGGTAACTCTGATGAACTTATCCTCTGCAGCAGAGGTAACTCTGGGTCTTCCATTCCTGTGGCGGTCCTCATGAGAGCCAGTTTCATCATAGCGGTTGATGGTTTTGCGACTGCGCTTGAAGAAACGTTCAAAGTTCTTGAAATGTTCCAGATTGACTGACCTTCATGTCTTAAAGTAATGATGGACTGTCGTTTCTCTTTGCTTATCTGAGCTATTCTTCCAATAATTTGGACTTGGTCTTTTACCAAATAGGGCTATCTTCTGTATACCCCCCCTACCTTGTCACAACACAACTGATTGGCTCAAATGCATTAAGAAGGAAATAAATTCCACAAATTAACCTTTAACAAGTCACACCTGTTAATTTAAATGCATTCCAGGTGACTACCTCATGAATCTGGTTGAGAGAATGCCAAGAGTGTGCAAAGCTGCCATTAAGGCAAAGGGTGGGTACTTTGAAGAATCTAATATAAAACATATATTTTTATTTGTTTAACACTTTTAGGTTACTACATAATTCCATATTTGTTATTTAATAGTTTTGATGTCTTCACTATTATTATAAAAGGTAAAAATAAAAATAAACACTTGAATGAGTAGGTGTGTCCAAACTTTTGACTGGTACTGTAAGTATTCAGACCCTTCGCTATGAGACTCCAAATTGAGCTCAGGTGCATCCTGTTTCCGTTGATCATCCTTGAGATGTTTCTACAACTTGATTGGAGTCCACCTGTCATAAAATCAATTGATTGGACATGATTTGGAAAGGCACATACCTGTCTACATAAGGTCCCACAGTTGACAGTGCATGTCAGAGCAAAAACCAAGCCATGAGGTCGAAGGAATTGTCCTTAGAGATCCAAGACAGGTATTGTGTCGAGGCACAGAAACGGGGAAGGGCACCAAAAAATGTCTGCATCATTCTTAAATGGAAGAAGTTTGGAACCACCAAGACTCTTCCTAGAGCTGGCCGCCCGGCCAAACTGAGCAATCGGTGGAAAAACGGCCTTAGTCAGGGAGGTGACCAAGAACCCGATGGCCTCTCTGACAGAGTTCCTCTGTGGAGATGGGAGAACCTTCCAGAAGGACAACCATCTCTGCAGCACTCCACCAATCAGGCCTTTATGGTAGAGTGACCAGACGGAAACCACTCCTCAGTAAAAGGCACATGACAGCCCGCTTGGAGTATGCCAAAACAAGATTCTCTGGTCTGATGAAACCAAGATTGAACTCTTTGGCCTGAATGCCAAGCATCACATCTGGAGGAAACCTGGCACCATTCCTACGGTGAAGCATGGTGGTGGCACATCATGCTGTGGGGATGTTGAACGGGAAAGTTGAACGGAGCAAAGTACAGAGAGATGCTTGAGGAAAACCTGCTCCAGAGCACACAGGACCTCAGACTGGGGCTTTCCAACAGGACAACGACCCTAAGCACACAGCCAAGACAACACAGGAGTGGCTTCGGGATGAGTCTCTGAATGTCCTTGAGTGGCCCAGCCAGAGCCCGCACTTGAACCTGATCGAACATCTCTGGAGAGACCTGAAAATAGCTGTGCAGCGACGCTCCCCATCCAAGCTGACAGAGCTTGAGAGGATCTGCAGAGAAGAATGGGAGAAACTCCCCAATACAGGTGTGCCAAGATTGTAGCGTCATACCCAAGAAGACCCGAGACTGTAATCGCTGCCAAAGGTGATTCAACAAATGACTGAGTAAAGGGTCTGAATACTTATGTAAATGTGATACTTCAGTTGTTGTTTTTTTGTGATACATTTGCAAAAAAAATTAAAAGCCTGTTTTTGCTTTGTCATTATGGGGTATTGTGTGTAGACTGATGAGGGAAAAAAACGATTTAATCAATTCCAGCTTCATGAGGAATGCTTTTCCAACAGTCTTGAAGGAGTTCCCACATACAGTGGGGAAAGAAAGTATTTAGTCAGCCACCAATTGTGCAAGTTCTCCCACTTAAAAAGATGAGAGAGGCCTGTAATTTTCATCATAGGTACACGTCCACTATGACAGACAAAATGAGAAAACAAATCCAGAAAATCACATTGTAGGATTTTTAATTAATTTATTTGCAAATTATGGTGGAAAATAAGTATTTGGTCAATAACAAAAGTTTCTCAATACTTTGTTATTTACCCTTTGTTGGCAATGACACAGGTCAAACGTTTTCTGTAAGTCTTCACAAGGTTTTCACACACTGTTGCTGGTATTTTGGCCCATTCCTCCATGCAGATCTCCTCTACAGCAGTGATGTTTTGGGGCTGTCTCTGGGCAACACGGACTTTCAACTCCCTCCAAAGATTTTCTATGGGGTTGAGATCTGGAGACTGGCTAGGCCACTCCAGGACCTTGAAATGCTTCTTACGAAGCCACTCCTTCGTTGCCCGGGCGGTGTGTTTGGTGAAAGACCCAGCCATGTTTCATCTTCAATGCCCTTGCTGATGGAAGGAGGTTTTTAACTCAAAATCTCACGATACATGGCCCCATTCATTATTTCCTTTACATGGATCAGTCGTCCTGGTCCCTTTGCAGAAAAACAGCCCCAAAGCATGATGTTTCCACCCCCATGCTTCACAGTAGGTATGGTGTTCTTTGGATGAAACTCAGCATTCTTTGTCCTCCAAACACGACGAGTTGAGTTTTTAGCAAAAAGTTCTATTTTGGTTTCATCTGACCATATGACATTCTCCCAGTCCTCTTCTGGATCATCCAAATGCACTCTAGCAAACTTCAGACGGGCCTTGACATGTACTGGCTTAAGCAGGGGGACACGTCTGGCACTGCAGGATTTGAGTCCCTGGCGGCGTAGTGTGTTACTGATGGTAGGCTTTGTTACTTTGGTCCCAGCTCTCTGCAGGTCATTCACTAGGTCCCCCCGTGTGGTTCTGGGATTTTTGCTCACCGTTCTTATGATCATTTTGACCCCACGGGGTGAGATCTTGCGTGGAGCCCCAGATCGAGGGAGATTATCAGTGGTCTTGTATGTCTTCCATTCCTAATAATTGCTCCCACAGTTGATTTCTTCAAACCAAGCTGCTTACCTATTGCAGATTCAGTCTTCCCAGCCTGGTGCAGGTCTACAATTTTGTTTCTGGTGTCCTTTGACAGCTCTTTGGTCTTGGCCATAGTGGAGTTTGGAGTGTGACTGTTTGAGGTTGTGGACAGGTGTATTTTATACTGATAACAAGTTCAAACAGGTGCCATTAATACAGGTAACGAGTGGAGGACAGAGGAGCCTCTTAAAGAAAAAGTTACAGGTCTGTGAGAGCCATAAATCTTTCTTGTTTGTAGGTGACCAAATACTTATTTTCCACCATAATTTGCAAATAAATTCATTAAAAATCCTACAATGTGATTTTCTGGATTTTTTTTCCTCAATTTGTCTGTCATAGTTGACGTGTACCTATGATGAAAATTACAGGCCTCTCTCATCTTTTTAAGTGGGAGAACTTGCACAATTGGTGGCTGACTAAATACTTTGTTCCCCCACTATAAATAATACACGTGAGTCCGTGCTATATCATGAATATGGTCACAAGTAAATGGGTTTACTGGCCCTCCGCTTCGCATCAAGCCTAACAATGGCATTTACCTGTGACTATATTCATGATAGAGCATGGCCTCTTGTGGCTTATTGCTTAAATATCTTACCCTTTTCAGCCATAGAAAAATGCTTTGTATGTTTATTCATTTTTTAAAATTAATTTGATCAAAATATAACCTATTTATAATCCTCAAAACCTTTTAAATCCTAATGGTTTAGGCCAGGATTCAATCAGATCAGCGGTAGCCAATGGTAGCTGACAGATCCATAGCTCTTGTTCAGGCAGTGTCAGGGGTGTAATTGCAGTATGAGCTGTCAAAACGGTGAGCTGGACACCGTCCTTATAGGGTATATCCCAGCTGTATTTTAATTGAAACAGTGATAGAAAGTTTAGGCTCTATCAATTATAGAAATAGTCTAATGACACTCAAATTAAAACAAATTAAATGAAAACATAACCCACAAAAGCCCCCAAGCTACAACATTGTGCATTCCCGTGTTCCAGTGTTTAAACATGTGACGTAATCTTGGCCTTAATTCACAATTTCAAACCTACCTTTGTCTAAGCAGTTCCGTGTATGCAAACATAAGGAGTTCATATTTATACACCAACAACGTCATTACGTTAAAAGCCAGACTAACATGGAAGGGACTGAATGCATCCTATGACAACATGAATACAAGGATGTGGAAATACAACCAGTGAGGAGAATCAGGGCATGTTACAGTAATACTAATACCACTACTGCTACTGCTACTACTACTAATAATAAGAATAATACATTGTATTTGCACCTTTCAAGATACCCAAGGACACTTACAGAGTAAAAATATAATAAAAAAGGAAATATAAACATGACATTACTAAGAGCAAAGTACATTACAAAAAAGAAGCATGGCATCAGAATACAACAGAACTATACAGGGGATCTGTTAACAGTAATACAGTACAGTAACAGGGCATCTGTTAACAGTAATACAGTTTCAGGGGATCTGTTAACAGTAATACAGTAACTGGAGATCTGTTAACAGTAATACAGTAACAGGAGATCTGTTAACAGTAATACAGTACAGTAACAATGTAACGATCCCGGCAGTCTGAGTCGGGTCCTGTCTGTGGACTAGTTTTTTCTGCTCGGGATCTCCAGTTTCCCGAGGGTTCTGGAACGCTCCGGGGAGCTCTCTTGATTTCCGCACCTGCATCCCATCAGCAATCTGCACACCTGGTCCTGATCATCACCCTTCTTAGGCTCTGGCCTAACATCCATTCCCTGCCGGATCGTTAGCCATGAACAGTAGGTTTACCAGAGTATCAGTCTTAGAGCTTCTGGCGTTAGTTTTGTTGTTTTGCACCTTGTTGGTTTGTTGTTTACTTACCTCCGTTTTGTTCCATCTGCAGTCACTCGTCCGGAACCTTCATCCAACCTCTGCCTGGTGGTCGGCGGCTGCCGAGCCATGATTGGATCAACCACTGCACCCCCAACAACTAATCAACGCCGCCCGCTCTGTTCCCTGGATTATTCAGCATCACTCTTGAATTTGTAAATAAACACTCACCTTCGTTTCAACTTACCTTGTCCTGGTCTGCTTCTGGGTTCTGGCTTTGTAACTCGTGACAGAACGATCCGGCCAGTAATGAACCCAGCGGACCTGGACTCTGTTCGCCATGCCATTACCCATCAGGAGAAGATGTTGGGCCATCATAGCACGGAGCTACAGGAGATCGCGGTGGCAGTTCGGAACCTTTCTACCGGTCTGACGGAGGTCCAGAACCAGCGCAAGTTTCCGGTGGAGGATCCACTACCGGTTTCACCCATCTCGCCTGCCGCGTCTGAAGCGGTGTCCTTCCGTGAGCCCAAGGTTCCGACGCCGGATAAATATGAGGGGGAGCTGGGAAGATGCCGTTCTTTCCTTATGCAGTGTGGGTTAGTGTTCGATCTACAGCCCTACTCTTATGCCACAGACAAGGCTAGGATAGCCTTTGTGATTGAGTTGCTGCGTGGTCGAGCGCTGGAGTGGGCTTCAGCCGTTTGGGAACGACAAGACCCCTGCATGGCTTCATACCAGGGGTTCACGGCCGAGATGAGGAAGCTCTTCGACCATTCCGTCCGAGGGAGGGACGCAGCTAGGCGCCTGTTTTCGCTCCACCAAGGAACTCGTAGCGTGGCCGACTTCGTGATCGAGTTCAAGACGTTGGCTGTGGAGAGTGGGTGGAATGAGGAGTCTCTGCAAGCGGCCTTTTACCAGGGTCTGTCGGAGCAGCTCAAGGATGAGCTGATCTCCTATCCGGAGCCTAGTGACCTGGACAGCTTGGTAGCCTTGTCTATTCGGGTGGATAATCGAGTCCGAGAGCGAAGGAGGGAGAAGCAATGGGGTCCGTCCAGTCGATCAGCTTCTCAGTTCCCAGTCGGGTCGGGTGGTGGACCAGAACACGTCGATCATTCTCCACCACAAAGGATTAGTGGAGAGGTCCTCTCTCCCGATTCTGAACCCATGCAAGTGGGGCGGCACGGGTTAACCAAGGAGGAGCGTCAACATAGACGTAAGACCAACTGCTGCCTCTACTGTGGTAGCTCGGGACATTACATCTCCACTTGTCCCCGGCGGTCGTCAAACTGCCCGGCTCGCTAAAGTTGGGAGGACTTTTAGCGAGCCAGTTTCAACCTCTCAGTACCTCTGTCAGACCCCGTTTCCCGGCTACCCTTGTGAACAGGAATCAGAGCTTAGCGATTAACGCTTTATCGATTCAGGTGCCGATGGAAGCTTTCTTGATGCCGAAGTTGGTGGAACAGCTGGGGCTTTCCAAGGAGCAATTGCCGGAAGCCATTGAAGCGACCACTCTGAACGGCAGTAGTCTGGCACGTATCACGATGAGGACTGAACCGGTTAAGATGCTGTTGTCGGGGAATCATTCGGAGATGATTTCATTCTTCATTCTGCCGTCTTCCCATGTTCCTCTGGTCCTTGGATACCCCTGGCTGAAGGAACACAATCCCACGTTCGATTGGGTGACGGGCAAGGTAACGAGTTGGAGCCTTGATTGTCATGCTAACTGTCTCAAGACTGCCTGTCCCCATTCGGTTCCCAGTCAGGTGATTGAGGCTAAACCCCCAGATTTGTCCCTGGTTCCCGAGACATATCACGATTTGGGGGAAGTGTTCAGTAAGCAGAAGGCTCTGTCACTCCCTCCCCACCGACCATATGATTGTGCCATCAACCTGTTCCCTGGAGCTGTCTACCCCAAGGGAAGGTTATACAGTATCTCCCGCCCTGAACGTGAGGCTTTGGAGACCTACATCAAGGAGTCCCTAGCTGCTGGTCTCGTTCGTCCCTCGTCATCACCCCTGGGGGCAGGATTCTTCTTTGTGGGTAAGAAGGATGGCTCTCTTCGACCGTGTATTGATTATCGGGGGTTGAATGACATCACGGTCAAGAACAAGTATCCCCTGCCCTTGATGAGTTCTGCCTTCGACTCCTTACAGGGTGCTACGGTGTTCACCAAGCTAGACCTACGCAATGCGTATCACATGGTCCGGATCAGAGAGGGAGACGAGTGGTTGACGGGTTTCAATACACCGATGGGTCACTTCGAGTATCAGGTGATGCCGTTTGGACTGACCAATGCTCCAGCGGTATTCCAGAGTATGGTGAACGACGTCCTGAGAGATATGATCGGTCTCTTTGTGTTTGTTTACCTGGATGACATTCTGATCTTCTCGAAGGAACCTTCCGACCACGTCCAGCATGTCCGGCAGGTTCTGCAGCGATTGTTGGAGAATCGCCTGTTCGTGAAGGCCGAGAAGTGCGAGTTTCACGCCCACACGACATCCTTTCTCGGGTACATCATCTCCAGGGGAGAGATTAGGATGGACCAGGAGAAGGTTAGAGCGGTTCTGGAATGGGCCCAGCCCGGTACGAGATTGCAGCTCCAGAGATTTTTGGGGTTTGCGAATTTCTACCGCAGATTCATCCGGGATTACAGCCGTGTGGCCGCTCCGTTAACTGCCTTGACTTCCAGTATCAGGAACTTCAAGTGGAATCCGGAGGCGGATCGAGCGTTCTGGATTTGAAGAGGCGATTCACCAACGCACCGATTCTCTCTCAACCGGACACGGCCCGTCAGTTCGTCGTTGAAGTGGACGCGTCTGATGTGGGAGTTGGCGCCATCCTGTCGCAGCGATGCTCCACGGACAGTAAACTCCATCCCTGCGCCTACTACTCGTCGCCTTTCGCCTGCGGAGAGGAATTACGATGTGGGTAACCGGGAGCTTCTCGCGGTGAAACTTGCCTTGGAGGAGTGGCGCCACTGGTTGGAGGGGCGGAGCAACCGTTTATTGTCTGGACTGACCACAAGAATCTTGCTTACGTGCAATCGGCTAGACGTCTCAACTCCCGTCAGGCCAGGTGGTCGTTGTTTTTCGGACGATTCAATTTTTCCCTGACGCTCCGACCTGGATCTAAGAACGGCAAGGCGGACGCCTTGTCTCGGATGTTCTCCAAGACGGAGGAGGGTGGGTCCAAGACCGAGACAATTCTCCCCCGGAACTGCGTCGTGGGAGCTGTTAGGTGGAAGATTGAGGAGGAGGTGATGGCGGCTCTTCGGACGCAGCCCGGTCCCGGTAACGGTCCACCCGGTCGGTTGTTTGTGCCTGAGTCGGTTCGTCCCGCGGTCCTCAAATGGTCCCACGCCAGCAAGATGGCTTGTCACCCTGGCGTGGCTCGGACGATGGCGTTTCTTCGCAGACGCTTTTTGGTGGCCTGCCATGGCCGAGGATACTCGGGGTTATGTTGCTGCCTGTCCAGTGTGTGCGCAGAATAAGGGTACCAATCGGCCCAGCTCTGGACTACTTCACCCCCTTCCTATTCCCCGCGACCATGGTCGCATCTGGGCCTGGACTTTGTCACTGGGTTGCCCGCTTCTGAGGGGAACACGGTCGTTCTGACTATCGTGGACAGATTCAGCAAGTTCGCCCACTTTGTGCCAATTGCCAAGCTTCCCTCTGCCTCGGAGACGTCCGAGATCCTGGTTAGGGAGGTTTTCAGGGTCCACGGTTTGCCCAGTGATATCGTTTCCGACCGTGGCCCTCAGTTTACCTCTGCTGTCTGGAAGTCCTTCTGTTTGGCCATTGGAGCTACAGTCAGTCTCACATCTGGTTTTCACCCCCCAATCTAATGGTCAGGCGGAGAGAGCCAACCAGAAGATGGAATCCACGCTACGCTGCCTGGCCTCTTCCAACCCCACCTCCTGGGTCTCTCAGTTGCCTTGGGTTGAGTATGCCCACAATACTCTCCCCTACATCTGCCACTGGGATGTCTCCCTTCCAGTGCCTGTATGGCTACCAACCTCCCTTGTTCCCTTCTCAGGAGAAGGAGCTCTCAGTGCCTTCTGTTCAGGCCCATATTCGTGTTGCCACCGGACCTGGCATCGGGCCAGAAAGGCACTCCTTAGAGTTTCGGACCGGTATCAGCTCCAGGCGAATCGTCCGCCGGATCCCCGCTCCCACCTACACCATCGGGAGATAGGGTCTGGTTGGCCACACGGGATCTTCCTTTACGGACTGAGTCTAGGAAGTTGTTACCGGGTTCATTGGTCCGTTTGTGGTGGAGAAGGTGATCAACCCGGTGGCAGTTCGACTCAAACTCCCGAGGACGCCAGAGTCCATCCCACCTTTCATGTCTCCTGCCTCAAGCCTGTTTTCCTCAGTCCTCTGTTGCCTCCTCCGCCTCCTCCTCCTCCTCCTCGGATGATCGGAGGTGGTCCTGCCTACACGGTGCGACGCATCATGGATTCCAGACGGCGGGGCCGGGGTTTCCAGTATCTCGTGGACTGGGAGGGGTATGGTCCTGAAGAGAGGAGTTGGATTCGCGGCGACAGATCCTAGATGCTGACCTCATCCGTGACTTCTACCGCCTCCATCCTGGCGCTCCGGGAGTCCGCCCGGTGGCGTCTGGCGGAGGGGGGTACTGTAACGATCCCGGCAGTCTGAGTCGGGTCCTGTCTGTGGACTAGTTTTTTCTGCTCGGGATCTCCAGTTTCCCGAGGGTTCTGGAACGCTCCGGGGAGCTCTCTTGATTTCCGCACCTGCATCCCATCAGCAATCTGCACACCTGGTCCTGATCATCACCCTTCTTAGGCTCTGGCCTAACATCCATTCCCTGCCGGATCGTTAGCCATGAACAGTAGGTTTACCAGAGTATCAGTCTTAGAGCTTCTGGCGTTAGTTTTGTTGTTTTGCACCTTGTTGGTTTGTTGTTTACTTACCTCCGTTTTGTTCCATCTGCAGTCACTCGTCCGGAACCTTCATCCAACCTCTGCCTGGTGGTCGGCGGCTGCCGAGCCATGATTGGATCAACCACTGCACCCCCAACAACTAATCAACGCCGCCCGCTCTGTTCCCTGGATTATTCAGCATCACTCTTGAATTTGTAAATAAACACTCACCTTCGTTTCAACTTACCTTGTCCTGGTCTGCTTCTGGGTTCTGGCTTTGTAACTCGTGACAAACAAGGTATCTGTTAACAGTAATACAGTAACAGGGGATCTGTTAACAGCAATACAGTAACAGGGGATCTGTTGACAGTAATACAGTAACAGGGGATCTGTTAACTGTAATACAGTACAGTAACAGGGGATCTGTTAACAATAATACAGTAACAGGGGATCTGTTAACAGTAATACAGTAACAGGGGATCTGTTAACAGTAATACAGTAACAGGGGAACTGTTCACAGTAATACAGTAACAGGAGATCTGTTAACAGTAATACAGTACAGTAACAGGAGATCTGTTAACAGTAATACAGTAACAGGAGATCTGTTAACAGTAATACAGTAACAGGATATATGTTAACAGTAATACAGTAACAGGGGATCTGTTAACATTAATACAGTACAGTAACAGGGGATCTGTTAACAGTAATACAGTAACAGGGCATCTGTTAACAGTAATACAGTTTCAGGGGATCTGTTAACAGTAATACAGTAACAGGATATATGTTAACAGTAATACAGTAACAGGGGATCTGTTAACAGTAATACAGTAACAGGATATATGTTAACAGTAATACAGTAACAGGGGATCTGTTAACATTAATACAGTACAGTAACAGGGGATCTGTTAACAGTAATACAGTAACAGGGCATCTGTTAACAGTAATACAGTTTCAGGGGATCTGTTAACAGTAATACAGTAACAGGATATATGTTAACAGTAATACAGTAACAGGGGATCTGTTAACAGTAATACAGTACAGTAACAGGGGATCTGTTAACAGTAATACAGTAACAGGGCATATGTTAACAGTAATACCGTTTCAGGAGATTCGTTAACAGTAATACAGTAACAGGAGATCTGTTAACAGTAATACAGTACAGTAACAGGGGATCTGTTAACAGTAATACAGTACAGTAACAAGGGATCTGTTAACAGTAATACATTTACAGGGGATCTGTTAACAGTAATACAGTAACAGGGGATCTGTTAAGGGTAATACAGTAACAGGGGATCTGTTAACTGTAATACAGTACAGTAACATGGGATCTGTTAACTGTAATATAGTAACAGCGGATCTGTTAACAGTAATACAGTAACAGGGGATATGTTAACAGTAATACAGTAACAGGGGATATGTTAACAATAATACAGTAACATAGGATATGTTAACAGTAATACAGTAACAGGGGATATGTTAACAGTAATACAGTAACAGGGGATCTGTTAACAGTAATACAGTAACAGGGGAACTGTTAACAGTAATACAGTAACATGAGATCTGTTTACAGTAATACAGTACAGTAACAGGGAATCTGTTATCCGTAATACAGTAACAAGGTATCTGTTAACAGAAATACAGTAAAGAGGATATGTTAACAGTAATACAGTAACAGGGGATCTGTTAACAGTAATACAGTAACAGGGGATCTGTTAACAGTAATACAGTAACAGGGGAACTGTTAACAGTAATACAGTAACATGAGATCTGTTTACAGTAATACAGTACAGTAACAGGGAATCTGTTATCCGTAATACAGTAACAAGGTATCTGTTAACAGAAATACAGTAAAGAGGATATGTTAACAGTAATACAGTAACAGGGGATCTGTTAACAGTAATACAGTACAGTAACAGGGGATCTGTTAACAGTAATACAGTATGAGGGGATGTGTTAACAGTAATACAGTAACAGGGTATCTGTTAACAGTAATACAGTAACAGGGTATCTGTTATCACTAATACAGTACAGTAACAGGGGATCTGTTAACAGTAATACAGTATGAGGGGATGTGTTAACAGTAATACAGTAACAGGGTATCTGTTAACAGTAATACAGTAACAGGGGATCTGTTAACAGTAATACAGTAAAAGGGGATCTGTTAACAGTGATACAGTACAGTAACAGGAGATATGTTAACAGGGAATTTGTTAACAGTAATACAGTAACAGGAGATATGTTAACAGTAATACAATAACAGGGGATATGTTAACAGTAATACAGTAACAGGGTATCTGTTAACAGTAATACAATAAAAGGGGATATGTTAACAGTAATACAGTACAGTAACAGGAGGTATGTTAACAGTAATACAGTAACAGGGGATTTGTTAACAGTAATACAGTAACAGGAGATATGTTAACAGTAATACAATAACAGGGGATATGTTAACAGTAATACAGTAACAGGGGATCTGTTAACAGTAATACAGTACAGTAACAGTGGATCTGTTAACAGTAATACAGTAACAGGGGACAGGTTAACAGAAATACAGTAACAGGGGATCTGTTAACAGTAATACAGTACAGTAACAGGGGATCTGTTAACAGTAATACAGTAACAGGGGATATGTTAACAGAAATACAGTAACAGGGGATATGTTAACAGTAATATAGTAATAGGGGATCTGTTAACAGTAATACAGTACAGTAACAGGGGATCTGTTAACAGTAATACAGTAACGGGATCTGTAACAGTAATACAGTACAGTAACAGGGGATCTGTTAACAGTAATACAGTAACAGGGGATATGTTAATAGTAATACAGTACAGTAACGGGTCTGTTAACAGTAATACAGTAACAGGGGATCTGTTAACAGAAATACAGTAAAGAGGATCTGTTAACAGTAATCCAGTAACAGGGGATCTGTTAACAGTAATACAGTACAGTAACAGGGTATCAGTTAACAGTAAACAATAACAGGATATATGTTAACAGTAATACAGTACAGTAACAGGGGATCTGTTAACAGTAATACAGTTACATGGGATCTGTTAACAGTAATACAGTAACAGGGGATCTGTTAACAGTAATACAGTACATTAACAGGGGATCTGTTAACAGTAACACAGTAACAGGGGTATGTTAACAGAAATACAGTAAAAATGATCTGTTAACAGTAATACAGTAACAGGGGATATGTTAAAAGTAATACAGTAACAGGGTATCAGTTAACAGAAATACAGTAAAAATGATCTGTTAACAGTAATACAGTAACAGGAGATATGTGAACAGAAATACAGTAAAGAGGATATGTTAACAGTAATACAGTAACAGTGGATTTGTTAACAGTAATACAGTACAGTAACAGGGGATCTGTTAACAGTAATACAGTAACAGGGGATCTGTGAACAGAAATACAGTAAAGAGGATATGTTAACAGTAATACAGTAACAGGTGATATTTTAACAGTAATACAGTAACAGCGGATCTGTTAACAGTAATACAGTAACATGGGATCAGTTAACAGTAATACAGTACAGTAACAGGGGATCTGTTAACAGTAATACAGTACAGTAGCAGGACATCTGTTAACAGTAATACAGTAACAGGGGATATGTTAACAGTAATACAGTGACAGGGGATCTATTAACAGTAATACAGTAACAGGGGATCTGTTAACAGTAATACAGTAACAGGGGATCTGTTCACAGTAGTACAGTAACAGGGGATATGTTAACAGTAATACAGTAACAGGGGATCTGTTAACAGTAATACAGTAACAGGGGATCTGTTAACAGTAATACAATAACAGGGGATCTGTTAACAGTAATACAGTAACAGGGGATCTGTTAACAGTAATACAATAACAGGGGATATGTTAACAGTAATACAGTGACAGGGGATCTATTAACAGTAATACAGTAACAGGAGATCTGTTAACAGTAATACAGTAACAGGGGATCTGTTCACAGTAGTACAGTAACAGGGGATATGTTAACAGTAATACAGTAACAGGGGATCTGTTAACAGTAATACAGTAACAGGGGATCTGTTAACAGTAATACAATAACAGGGGATCTGTTAACAGTAGTACAGTAACAGGGGATCTGTTAACAGTAATACAGTAACAGGAGATCTGTTAACAGTAATACAGTAACAGGGGATCTGTTAACAGTAATACAGTAACAGTAGATCTGTTAACAGTAATACAGTACAGTCACAGGGGATCTGTTAACAGTAATACAGTCACAGGGGATCTGTTCACAGTAGTACAGTAACAGGGGATCTGTTAACAGTAATACAGTAACAGGGGATCTGTTAACAGTAATACAGTCACAGGGGATATGTTAACAGTAATACAGTAACAGGGGATCTGTTAACAGTAATACAGTAACATCAGCAGACCATGTCAGGGTGAATGTGTAGGTACAGTATGTTATGTTAATATGGGTACAGAAGGAGGAGTTGAGACATACTACTGTATTCGATGGGATACGGCCTTATCTTGGACTGTAATCGTATTCGATGCTTGCTGTTTTACACAGAGTCAAAAACACACCAGCATGATTGGCAGACACAATGTTCTGTTCTGTATGGAGGTTGACTTAGAATGATCAGTAATATAGGATGACTGTATACACCAGATAATAGAATGCTGCTACTGGTCCTTGTTCCTGTGGTGCTCTAACATCCTCTGTATGATACTGCCCCCTGCAGGGCCCACTGAAGAAACACTATGAAGAAACTCTATGAAGAAACACCAAACCAGGGAAAGGGAAAGGGGGGATATCTAGTCAGTTGTACAACTGAATGCATTCAACTGAAATGTGTCTTCCGCATTTAACCCAACCCCTCTGAATTAGAGAGATGCGGGGGGGGCTGCCTTAATCGACATCCACGTCATCGGCGCCCGGGGAACAGTGGGTTAACTTCCTTGTTCAGGGGCAGAACGACAGATCTTTACCTTGTCAGCTCGGGGATTCGATCCAGCAACCTTTCGTACACTATATTCATATAATCTAGAAACCATCTCATAGAAAACAAACAACTCTGAGCATTATGGTCCCATTAATATTTGAACATTAATATTTACATAACATGTCAGGGATTAATTGGATAGTGTTCCCTGTAATATAGCTATAATATACAGTTATTGTCCTTGACAATATATTCAATCAACCACACAACTTTCATGTTAACAGTTCTTTAAAACAAGCAATTCATAAACAGCATAAACATTTCATAAACATGTGTGATATGATTGATTGATTAATTGATTTTGTCCAGTGACCAGCCCACATGATATTAATGTGAACATGTGAACATATTCACTAATACAAACTATCAAACACTAAAAACTAAGATATACATACACACCATAACAAAAAAATTTAACAAATGAAAAACAATTTTCATGAGGTCAGGCCTTCAAATCAGGAACAGTAAATTCTGCAAACAAAAACAAAGGAATATAAATAATACACGTTCTGTTAGCCAATACAATCTGTTTTATCAGAGTCTTCTGTTCAGGGTTATCAAAATATGTGTTATCAGTAGAGAACAGCTGATTGGTCATACTACAGTGAGAACTCCAGACATTCTATAGCTCACACACAGTTATGTTGTCCAGGACAGGGGAGCTGCTGTAAAGGGGAGGGGAGGGAGGGGGAGGGGAGGGGGATGCGATGGGAGGCGATGGGAGGGGAGGGGATGGGAGGGGAGGGGAGGGGAGGAGGAGAGGAGAGGAGAGGAGAGGAGAGGAGAGGGGAGGAGAGGAGAGGAGAGGAGAGGAGAGGAGAGGAGAGGAGAGGAGAGGAGAGGAGAGGAGAGGAGAGGAGAGGAGAGGGAGAGGAGAGGAGAGGGAGGGGAAGAGAGGGGAGGGGGAGGGAGGGAGGGAGGGGAGGGGAGGGGAGGAGAGGAGAGGAGAGGAGAGGAGAGGAGAGGAGAGGAGAGGAGAGGAGAGGAGAGGAGAGGAGAGGGAGAGGAGAGGGAGGGAGGGAGGAGAGGGGCGGGGAGGGGAGGGGAGGGGAGGACTGCTTTGTGTGGCTGTGAGGCTGGGGGATGTGTTGTTCTCTGCTACGGTAGAGTATGTCTTCATGTCCTACGTATGTCCTATGTATGTCCTATACTGAGTATACAAAACATTAAGAACACCTGCTCTTTCCATGACATAGACTGACCAGGTGAATCCAGGTGAAAGCAATGATCCCTTATTGATGTCACTTGTTAAATCCACTTCAATCAGTGTAGATGAAGGGGAGGAGACAGGTTAAAGAAGGATTTTTAAGACTTGGGACAATTGAGACATGGATTGTGTATATGTGCCATTCAAAGGGTGAAAGGCACCTAAAGGACTATCAGACCATGAGAAACAAGATTCTCTGGTCTGATGAAACCAAGATTGAACTCTTTGGCCTGAATGCCAAGCGTCACGTCTGGAGGAAAACTGGCACCATCCTACGGCGAAGCATGGTGGTGGCAGCATTATGCTGTGGGGATGTTTTTCAGCGGCATGACTGGGAGACTAGTCAGGATCGAGGGAAAGATGAACAGAGCAAAGTACAGAGAGATCCTTGAGGAAAACCTGCTCCAGAGCACACAGGACCTCAGACTGGGGCTTTCCAACAGGACAACGACCCTAAGCACACAGCCAAGACAACACAGGAGTGGCTTTGAGACAAGTCTCTGAATGTCCTTGAGTGGCCCAGCCAGAGCCCGGACTTGAACCTGATTGAACATCTCTGGAGAGACCTGAAAATAGCTGACAGAGCTTGAGAGAATCTGCAGAGAAGAATGGGAGAAACTCCCCAAATACAGGTGTGCCAAGCTTGTAGCGTCATACCCAAGAAGACTCGAGGCTGTAATCGCTGCCAAATGTGCTGCAACAAAGTACTGACTAAAGGGTCTGAATACTTATGTAAATGTGATATTTCATCTTTTTATTTTCAATACATTTGCAAAAAAATCTAAAAACCTGTTTTTGCTTTGTCATTATGGGGTATTGTGTGTAGATTGATGTGGGGGGGAAAACCATTCCATCCATTTTAGAATAAGGCTGTAACATAACAAAATGTGAAAAGGGGTCTGAATACTTTCCGAATGCACTTTATTCGTTTTATTTTAAATATTTATTTTAAATAAATGTTAGAATTTTTCTTCCACTTTGAAAGAGTAATTTATGTAGCTCATTGACAGAAAATGACAATTAGATAAATTTTAATCACACTTTGTAACACAACACAATGTGGGAAAAGTCAAGGGGTGTGAATACTTTCTGAAGGCACTGTGTGAAAATTCAGTTCCCCATCATGAGTGAACTGCTCTTAGAAAATAACACACCCAGTGTGAGTCCCAAATAGCACCCTATACACTATATAGTGTATTACCTTTGACCAGAGCCCTATGAAGTAGTGTAGGATCCTTCTCCTGCATCCTGTTGTTCTATAGCAGGGGTATTCAACTCTTACCCTAGGACACGTGTCAAACTCATTCCACGGAGGGCTGAGTATCTGCGGGTTTTCGCTCCACCCTTGTACTTGATGAATTAAGGTCACTGATCAGTAAGGAACTCTCCTCACCTGGTAGTCTAGGTCTTCATTGAAAGGAAAAACCAAAAGCCCGCAGAGACTCGGCCCTCCGTGGAATGAGTTTGACACCCCTGCCCTACGAGGTCCGGAGCCTGCTGGTTTTCTGTTCTAACTGATCATTAATTGCACACGCCTGGTGTCCCTGGTCTAAATCAGTCCCTGATTAGAGGGGAACAATGAACAAAAATTGCAGTGGAACTGACTTTGAGGTCCAGAGTTGAGTTTGAAGGTGAAGGGTTGTAGTGTAACATGGCGGAAAGGGGAAAAAAATTAGAAAAGTGGAACATGTTTTGAGTGAGTATGTAATGGTGGACTACACAGAACTTTTGGAAGGGCTACTGAAAAAAATCGAACGTGATAAGAGTGAGGATGAATTAACTGCGGTGCCTACACCTGTCATATTCTTCTTGGGGTAAAGGCTGAACCCTATGGGCCCTTCCCTTCCGAAATTCAAAAGATGCCAGGTGTAAGCAAAATTCTGTGTGTGTGAATCATTTGGAATAAGATTCTAGCAACTTTGCACAACTCTTAGAGCAACATAAATCCATTGTTTTTGTCAAAATTGCTCAAGCTCATTACAGTTGGTTGGGAATCATTGATGGACAGCAATGTTCAAACCTTGTCTCTGATTTTCAAGCTGATTTAAGTCAGGACTGAGACTCAGGAACACTCAACACCTCTTGGAAAGCCATTATGGTGTATCTTTTGTATTAACATTTGTGTAATTGTCTCGCTAAAAAATACAACTCTAGCCAAGGGTTAGGTTTTCAGAAGACTGAGGTGGGTTTTCACATAACTTTTTATCTGGGCTTTGCTCCTTTCATATTTCTTATGATCCTGACCAACTCCCTAGTGTCACGGATCCCCCGGGTAACTGCTGCTCATTCCGTTCACATGCACCGGAGGTCTACGTCACCGACCTTCTAGGTGTCACTGAACTAGATCATTGCTCAAGCTCATAACATTTGGTTGGGAATCACTGGACACACACACACACACACACACACACACACACACACACTCTACGTGTTTGTAGAGTGTAGAGTGTGCGTGCCTGTGCGTGTCGCTTTACAATCTGTGTTGTTCCATAAGGTGTAGTTGTATGTCATCGTTTTTTTTATTCATTTTTTATTTTACTGCTTGCATGAGTTACCTGATGTGGAATAGAGTTCCATGTAGTCATGGCTCTATGTAGTACTGTGCACCTCCCATAGTCTGTTCTGGACTTGGGGACTTTGAAGAGACCTCTGGTGGCATGTCTTGTGGGGAATGCATGGGTGTCTGAGCTGTGTGCTAGTAGTTTAAACAGACAGCTCGGTGCTTTCAACATGTCAATACCTCTCACAAAGACAAGTAGTGATACAGTCAATCTCACCTCTGCTTTGAGCCAGGAGAGATTGACATGCATGTCATTGATGTTAGCTCTCTGTGTACATTTAAGGGCTAGCCGTGCTGCCATGTCCCTCTGTGTGGCACTCGACCATATGACTGGGCAGTAGTCCAGGTGCGACAAAACTAGGGCCTGTAGGACTTGTTTTGTTGATAGCAATGTCAAGATAGCATCAATATGTTTTGACCTTGACAGTTTACTATCCAGGGTTACACCAAGCAGTTTAGTCTCCTATTCCACGTTAGTCATTACAAGATTTAGTTGAGGTTTAGTGAATGATTTGGCCCAAATTTAATGCTTTTAGTTTTTTTTAATGTTTGAATTTATTACTAGCTTATTACTTACCACCCATTCTGAATCTGACGGCAGCTCTTTGTTAAGAGTTGCAGTGATTTCACTTGCTGTGGTAGCTGACGTGTATAGTGTTGAGTCATCAGCGTACATAGACACACAGGCTTTACTCATTGCCAGTAGCAGGTCATTAGCGAAGATTGAAAAAAGTACGGTTGTGTAGATCTTTAGGAAATAAAATGTATTTAATTTTAAGTCAGCAACATTTTTAAAAAGTTCAAGGGGGTGTAGACGTTCTATAGGCACTCTAAAACAAGCTCATATCATGGCTTCTGGTGTGGTACGACAGTTGGACTAAGCTCATGATGCATTTCCATTATATTCTTTAACAATCAATGGCAATTTATCATTCATTTCAAAGTCCCCCCCCCAAAAAAATGTATATACCAATCACAGAATATAGCGTTAAAGCCCTCACTTTTACTATGTTCACAGCAGAAATATTTATCTTATAGTTATTTATATCTCTGGGAAAAGAGCGAACAAAAAGGAACTGACTTTCAAACTACCAGTTGCCTTATCGCCCATTTTATGTGACGGTAAACATCCTTTAGAATATCTAATGTGGGGTACACCATATTAATATCACATTTCCTGATTGGAAATCTTATAAGTGAGGGACACACTGAGTGTACAAAACATCGGGTTCTTGGTCACCTCCCTGACCAAGGCTCTTCTCCCCCGATTGCTCAGTTTGGCCGGGCGGCCAGGTCTGGGAAGAGTCTTGGTGGTTCCAAACGTTTCCCTTTTATGAATAATGGAGGCCACTGTGTTCTTGGGGACCTTCAACGCTGCAGAAATGTTTTGGTACCCTTCCCCAGATCTGTGCCTCGACACAATCCTGTCTCGGAACTCTATGGACAATTCCTTTGACCTCATGGCTTGGTTTTTGCTCTGACATGCACTGTCAACTGTGGGACCTTTATATAGACAGGTGTGTGCCTTTCCAAATCATGTCCAATCAATTGAATTTACCACAGGTGGACTCCAATCAAGTTGTAGAAACATCAAGGATGATCAACGGAAACAGGATGCACCTGAGCTCAATTTCTAGTCTCATAGCAAAGGGTCTGAATACTTATTTGCAAACATTTCTAAAAACCTGTGTTCACCTTGTCATTATGGGGTATTGTGTGTAGATTGATGAAGAACATGTTTTTATTTAATCCATTTTAGAATAAGGCTGTAACGTAACAAAATGTGGAAAAGGTCAAGGGGTCTGAATACTTTCCGAATGCACTGTATATCTTGATTAGATAATTATTCAACCCCCTGAGTCAATACATGTTAGAAACACCTTTGGCAGCGATTACAGATGTGAGTCTTTTTGGGTAAGTCTCTTCAAGCTCTGTCAAGTTGGTTGTTGATCATTGCTAGACAGCCACTTTCAAGTCTTGCCATAGATTTTCATGATGATTTAAGTCAACACTGTAACTAGGCCACTGAGGAACATTCAATGTCATCTTGGTAAGCAACTCCAGTGTAGATTTGGCCTTGTGTTTTAGGTTATTGTCCTGCTGAAAGATGAATTCGTCTTCCAGTGTTTGTTGGAAAGCAGACTGAAGCAGGTTTTTTAAAATCTATAATTGTTTCCTTTTTATCCTAAATAACGCCCTAGTCCTTTCCAATGACAAGTATACCCATACCCAGTGTTACTCAGTGATGTGTTGCGTTGGATTTTTTTGCATTATTACTTAGTGCCTTATTGCAAACAGAATGCATGTTTTGGAATATTTGTATTCTGTACAGGCTTCCTTCTTTTCAATCTGTCATTAAGGTTAGTATTATGGAGTAACTACCATGTTGTTGATCCATCCTTCCTCTCTGGCAACGGAGTTAGGAAGGACGCCTGTATCTTTGTGACTGGGTGTATTGATACGCCATTCATAGCCTAATTAATAACTTCACCAAAGGGATATTTATTTTTACAAAGGGATATATACAGTGAGGGAAAAAAGTATTTGATCCCCTGCTGATTTTGTACGTTTGCCCACTGACAAAGAAATGATCAGTCTATAATTTTAATGGTAGGTTTATTTGAACAGTGAGAGACAGAATAACAAATAGAAAATCCTGAAAAACGCATGTCAAAAATGTTATAAATTGATTTGCATTTTAATGAGGGAAATAAGTATTTGACCCCTCTGCAAAACATGACTTAGTACTTGGTGCCAAAACCCTTGTTGGCAATCACAGAGGTCAGATGTTTCTTGTAGTTGGCCACCAGGTTTGCACACATCTCAGGAGGGATTTTGTCCCACTCCTCTTTGCAGATCTTCTCCAAGTCATTAAGGTTTCGAGGCTGACGTTTGGCAACTCGAACCTTCAGCTCCCTCCACAGATTTTCTATGGGATTAAGGTCTGGAGACTGGCTAGGCCACTCCAGGACCTTAATGTGCTTCTTCTTGAGCCACTCCTTTGTTGCCTTGGCCGTGTGTTTTGGGTCATTGTCATGCTGGAATACCCATCCACGACCCATTTTCAATGCCCTGGCTGAGGGAAGGAGGTTCTCACCCAAGATTTGACGGTACATGGCCCCGTCCATCGTCCCTTTGATGCAATGAAGTTGTCCTGTCCCCTTAGCAGAAAAACACCCCCAAAGCATAATGTTTCCACCTCCATGTTTGATGGTGGGGATGGTGTTCTTGGGGTCATAGGCAGCATTCCTCCTCCTCCAAACACGGCGAGTTGAGTTGAAGGCAAAGAGCTCCATTTTGGTCTCATCTGACCACAACACTTCCACCCAGTTCTCCTCTGAATCATTCAGATGTACATTGACAAACTTCAGACAGGCATGTATATGTGCTTTCTTGAGCAGGGGGACCTTGCGGGCGCTGCAGGATTTCAGTCCTTCATGGCGTAGTGTGTTACCAATTGTTTTCTTGGTGACTATGGTCCCAGCTGCCTTGAGATAATTGATAATATCCTCCCGTGTAGTTCTGGGCTGATTCCTCACCGTTCTCATGATCATTGCAACTCCACGAGGTGAGATCTTGCATGGAGCCCCAGGCCGAGGGAGATTGACAGGTCTTTTGTGTTTCTTCCATTTGCGAATAATCGCACCAACTTTTGTTCTCACCTTCTCACCAAGCTGCTTGGCGATGGTCTTGTAGCCCATTCCAGCCTTGTGTAGGACTTCAATCTTGTCCATGACATCCTTGGAGAGCTCTTTGGTCTTGGCCATGGTGGAGAGTTTGGAATCTGATTGATTGATTGTTTCTGTAGACAGGTGTCTTTTATACAGGTAACAAGCTGAGATTAGGAGCACTCCCTTTAAGAGTGTGCTCCTAATCTCAGCTCGTTACCTGTATAAAAGACACCTGGGAGCCAGAAATCTTTCTGACTGAAAGGGGGTCAAATACTTATTTCCCTCATTAAAATGCAAATCAATTTATAACATTTTTGACATGCGTTTTTCTGGATTTTTTTGTTGTTATTCTGTCTCTCACTGTTCAAATAAAATTATAGACTGATAATTTCTTTGTCAGTGGGCAAACGTACAAAATCAGCAGGGGATCAAATACTTTTTTTTCCTCACTGTATATACATATTTTTACACATTTACCAATCTGTGCTCTTCTTTGCAAGGCATTGGAAAAACTTCCTGGTCTTTGTGATTGAATCTGTGTTTGAAATTCACTAATTGATTGAGGGACATTACAGATAATTGTATGTGTGGGGTACAGAGATGAGGTATTCATTCAAAAATCACTATTATTTAACACAGCATGAGTCCATGCAACTTATGTGATTTGTTAAGCACATTTTCACTCCTGAAATGATTAAGGCTTGCCATAACAAAGGTGTTGAATTCTTATTGACTCAAGACATTTCAACGTTTCATTTTTAATTTGTTCAAGAAAATACAAAAAAAGAATCCACTTTAACATCATGGTTTATTGTGTGTAGACCAGGCTGTAACACAACAAAATGTGGAAATAGTAAAAGGGTGTGGATACTTTCTGAAGGCACTGTACAAAAACGCTTTCTGCTAAACATAGAAACCGGTGGTTTAGCATCCGAGTCGATAGTTGTTAGGACTGCTGCTCTTCGAGACGAGCACAGGAAATTACACAACCCGAGTTTCTGAAGAACTTCAGAAGTCTCACAAAACCATGTGAGGATGACATAAAAAAAAAATAATCATGAAAATAAGACCATGTACATATTGTATTATATTTTGCAAGTCAACAAATGCTCTTCTAGCCAAATCATGCATCTAAAAAAAGTAAGCTTGTGTAATTGATTATAGTGAGGTAATATACAATGGAGGCTAAACATACAGATCTTCATTTCGACCATTCATGCACGTACACACTTCCTCTAAAACGAGGTCAGAAAGGGACTTGATCTCTCCTGGATAGACAGACTGAAGAAAAACACCCAATCAATTAATCAATCAATCAAAGATTATTACATACAGAGAGAGAGAGAGATGGGGGAGAGAGGGTGGGAGAGACAGATGGGGCAGAGAGAGAGAGGTGGGGGAGAGGGTGGGAGAGAGGGATGGGGCAGAGAGAGAGAGCGAGAGAGAGAGAGAGAGGTGTAGGGAAGAGATGGTGAGAGGGGGTGGGGGACGAGCAAGAGAGAGCGAGAGAGATAGAGAGTGGGGGGGGGGGGGGGTGTAGGGAAGAGAGGGTGAGAGGGGGTGGGGGAAGAGAGAGAAGATCGAGTACAACTGGTTATAAAACCACAAGGTGTATAATGTTTAGGACTACAAACATGAGTTTCAGACATTGAATCAGGAAACAGAGAGTGAGTGAGAAAACAAACAGACGGACAGACAGATGTACAGACAGACGGACAGAACCAGAGGTTGACATAGCAGTGGAGGATCTCCTGTCCAGGAGAGATGTCTCTGGATGCTCAGACAGAGACAGATGCTCCATCTGACAAGGAGACAGGAGCAGAACAGGACCAGTAGAAACCAGTTCATCAGTAGAGGTCTGGTTGAGGTGAGTCCAAGTGAGCAGTTCTGAGAGTGACGCTGGTGTTGGGGCTGCAGGAGTGGTTCAGAACACTCAGCGTGGGAAATATCGCCGTGGCAATGCACGCTTCCTGGCTGGACTGCACCACAGTAAAGTCACCTGTAAAATAATGGAATGGTCAAAAGGTCATTATAAGGTCACACAGGAAGTCTTCTATCTTCCAAATGGCACCCTATTCCCTACATTGTGAACTACTGTTGACCAGCGCCCTATGGGCCCCTATCAAAGTAGTGCACTATATAGGGAATAGGGTGCCATTTGGAACACACTGATAAGTATGATAAAGAACTAATTCGGATCAAAAAAAAAAAAACTCACCTGTATCTCTGAGCAGGCTCACTGCCTGGACGTTACACCGCAGCTTCAGCATGTGTCTCAGAACTACACTTCCCAGCAGGCTTAGCTCCAGACGCCATTTCTCTTTCTCATCCTCCTCCTGGCCCTGCGATTGGTTGTTGTACTTCCTGCTTACACAGGCTCCTCCCAGGACGCAGGTGGAGGTCTGGCCTGGCGAAGGCACAGGTAGAGCGTTGCTATGGTGATGGAGCACAGGTAGCACAGGCTGGGGGCGTGCCCACTCAGATGACGCAGCAGGTGGTAGACGCTCAGGTAGGAGTCGCCATGGTAACACGCAGAGGGATTGACAACGTTGTCCAAGGCTCTAGTGGTATTACTGGACCCAGAATCCTTCTCCTTTGGGCTGATCTTTTCTGTGATTAGTCCCAAGAATGCCAGTTCTAAGCCAATCTTCTCTCTGATTGGTTTACAATCACTGTCCTCATCTTCAATACCTCCTCAAGCCCCGCATTCAACAGCACCCTCAGAACCAGCTGTGACATCACTCCCGCAGCCCTGAGCTTGGCGCCGATTGGACCCTCCCACCGATGATGCCCCTCCTACGCCCCCCTCCGACACCCCTCTGAGCAGTACCGGGCGTAACTGCACCCCTCACACGGCACGGGGCTCACCATCTCCCCCAAACACCGATGACAAAGCCTCTCCTCCGTCTCAAACACTTCTCCTCTTCTCTCAGTCTCTCCATCCCTCCCTTTCCCTCCCTCCATCCATGGTATGAACACACAGCTGTAAGCCCTGTCCTCCACTATCACCCCCCCCGACGTGATTCCTTCGGTGGCCACCAGGTGTCACCCTTTACCAGAGCTGAGGTAGACAGACCAGAGGAGAGACGACACAGGAGCACTCCCTTTCTGTTGCTGCTGGGAGTTTGGGGACTTTGTGCCCCTGGTACTGCTACACACACCCTCTGCATGGTCCCCTTCTCCCTGTTTGGGGGTGTTTAGCCCCTCTCCCTGGTTGGAGAGGTGGTTGAGGCACTGTATGTGTCTGTCCTGTAGTTTGTGTTGCAGGTGACTGGGGTAGCCATGCTTCAGGGCCGTGTGATGTCCTGAGGAGAGGCAATAGTGGAGAAGCTCTGAAGTCATAGAATACAAACATGGATTTGTGTGTATTGTATTGTTAAAAACATGTATTTTTTTCCATATATAGACATATCCTATGTGTTTGAATCAGATCAACTATATGCACTGAGCTTGTCTGATGCATTAAGCGAACTGTTTGAAATAATTAAGACACACAAATGACTAGAGGGAGTCCAACTTAATTGTGTCGCCTGGCTCAGACTTGCTAGTGACTGTGTGACTAGCACCCGCTGTCTCTCTCTCCTCCTTGCAGCAGCGACCACCACAAAACATCAGTGTGTATAGCGCTGTCCGTGTTGCTGAAGCTGCAACATAATTATTATTTCTGACTGAAAAGTTGTTACCAAAATCCCTCATTTGTTCAGGAAGGGGGAGAGAGACAGACAGACAGAGACAGACAGACAGACAGACAGACAGACAGACAGAGACAGACAGACAGAGAGACAGCGAGAGCAAGAGAGAGAGAGAAGGGGGAGAGAGACAGGGGCGGTGGCACCGGCCCCCTAAAATATGATTGGCTTAGGGACATCCAAAGTAACAGTTGAAACAGTTATCCAA
Source organism: Coregonus clupeaformis (assembly GCF_020615455.1). Taxonomy (NCBI): domain Eukaryota; kingdom Metazoa; phylum Chordata; class Actinopteri; order Salmoniformes; family Salmonidae; genus Coregonus; species Coregonus clupeaformis. The sequence continues at coordinate 45,811,861 of NC_059218.1, read as the reverse complement.
TACAATGCTTCGTAGTTTTAGCCAATTTTCAACGCTATTTGTGATACAATTTGCCCCCCCATAGAAATATCGATAGAAACGCCCCTGACACACGCACGCACGCACACTACCTGTAAGTAGTCCAGGGCAGCAGCAGTGTAGTCCCTGGCTTTAAAGCTGGCGTTGCCCTTCTCCTTGCTTGTAGACGCTCCCTTGGGGTCCTTCTAGACAGGAGAATCCTTAGAAACGACAGACAGAATGTCAAGGTCCTCTTGGCTGAAAGACAGCAAATGAAAAAAGGCAGAGTAGCACTTGATTTTTTTTTCCACTTCATTTGTATATTCATCATATCCATTCACTGCACATATGGGCATCCTGTGCCTACACTTGGTAAATAAACCATTCTGTATCTAACGACCTTCTTGCAGGCCTGCCTTCCTCGATTTTCGCTATTTTACACAAGTCCACGTTAAAATTGTAATTATTAATACATGAATAACTTCAAATTAGGGTTAATTCAAAACACTACTGAACTAAAAGCATCATCCCCAGATAATGCATTTCAATACTGTTACGATCAAAACAACTCTGTCATTATGTCTCTTATGGAAAGTTTCGATTGTGTTGGAAAGTGTCCACTAGCTCTGGTCCAGGGTGTTCATCCATTATCTGTAGCAGAGGAACACGTACTAACCCCCTGGACCAGAGCTGTGTCCACCAGAGAATTTGTAGTTAGTTATCGGATGTTATGCACAAGATTGACATCCTTCACCACCACTCAAAACATCGCACTGACATCGCACTGCATTACAGCTTGACTATGTCTGAATAGGTAGCTAGAGTACAGTATTACAATACGATGCATTTTGCATTGGTTACCTTGCCAGAACGATTATAGTGCTTTGGATATATCAGGACCACATTTCAGTTGCCAGTTAGCAGTTCGGTTAACTAGCTAGCTGTAGTTGGAGAGAAACCCTTGCGCTTCAGTGGTGTTGTCAGAAACTGTGTACGCTCGGAAGCCATCTTGGTTCAACGGACTGGCAAACTGGACGTACATTTGCATTTGAGGCTCAAAATCAGACCACAGTTTATCTTCTGCTGCACAATCCGGATGTGATGACGTCATCGACATTGAAAGACGGCTGTCTCACGGGTTCTGCAAGGGAAAGTTCACGTAGAAACCACGCAAGGCAAGAAAGAGCAATATTAACAAATGAGCTGTCAAATCGGACACGACTTCGACAAAAAAATGACAGTAAAACTCACCGAGGGTGCAATTGAGGCAAGTGACAACATTAAAATAACACTTGTAAACACATGACTTGTCGCTCACTGTGCTGTTTTAGTTGCAGGCTAACTTAGTGTAATAGCAATTTTTAGCAATCTGCAGTGCCAACAGTGGGCTATTGAGTATTTATACATGGTATAGGGCTCACTGCTCTAGAATGTAGTGAATTACAGGTAAATTCAAGAGGTTGCTACTAAATTAATGCCTAAACCTAGTTTTCTATAGCCTATGCCATTATGTGAATCACATAAATTGAATCATTAGATTGTTCTCTACAATATTACAACCTTAATATGCTTGTACTTAAAGCTACTTTTTTTGGGCACCCAACCAAATTCACATAGAAATGTGTGTTATAGATCTGTCATTCGCATTTAAAGCAAGTCTAAGAAGCAGTAAATATGTTATGTGGGCTATTTCTATGCTTCCCGTTCTTAAGTGTCTTTTACTTTCGGTTTTGTACACCAGCTTCAAACAACTAAAAATACAATATTTTTGGTTATGGAAAATATATTTCACAGCGATTTAGATGGTACAATGATTATCTACACTATACTTGCTGGGTTTTGTCACATAAACTGATATTAAGTGAACTATTAGCATTTTAGTAACCAGAAAACGGTGGAGTTAATTCTGCATAGTGCATCTTTAACAGTGTTGATTAAATAAGAACGTTAGTTTGTTGTATCACTTCCATATTTCTGTGTTGGGAGGTGGTAACATTGGGAGGCGTTTCCACGCTTTGGACCAATCAAAATCTACTTGATACGTCATAATTTTCATCTTCAGATCTGTGGCTTTCTATTCCACAGTCAATCAATGTTGAGAGGGGGCGTTTCTATGGTAATTTAAAGGGGAAGACTCAGATATTCAAAATGAAAACTGTAACAGATTATATATTGAAATTCAGTCTGTTAGCTATGTTAATTAAACAAGTTTGGACACACCTACTCATCTTTATTTTTTACTATTTTCTACATTGTAGAATAATAGTGAAGACATCAAAACTATGAAATACTATGGAATCATGTAGTAACCAAAAAAGTGTTAAACAAATCAAAATATATTTTATATTCTTCAAAGTAGCTACCATTTGCCTTGATGACAGCTTTGCACACTCTTGGCATTCTCTCAACCAGCTTAATGAGGTAGTCACCAGGAATGCATTTCAATTAACAGGTGTGCCTTGTTAAAAGTAAATTTGTGGAATTTCTTTATTTCTTAATGCATTTGAGCCAATCAGTTGTGTTGTGACAAGGTAGGGGTGGTATACAGAAGATAGCCCTATTTGGTAAAAGACCAAGTCCATATTATGGCAAGTACAGCTCAAATAAGCAAAGAGAAACGACAGTCCATCATTACTTTAAGACATGAAGGTCAGTCAGTCCGGAAAATCTCAAGAACTTTGAAAGTTTCTTCAAGTGCAGTCGCAAATACCATCAAGCACTATGATGAAACTGGCTCTCATGAGGACTGCCACAGGAAAGGAAGACCCAGAGTTACCTTGCTGCAGAGGATAAGTTCATTAGAGTTAACTGCACCTCAGATTGCAGCTCAAATAAATGCTTCACAGAGTTCAAGTAACAGACACATCTCAACATCAACTGTTCAGAGGAGACTGTGTGAATCAGGCCTTCATGGTCGAATTGCTGCAATGAAACCACTACTAAAGGACACCAATAATAAGAAGAGACTTGCTTGGGCCAAGAAACATGAGCAATGGACATTAGACCGGTGGAAATCTGTCCTTTGGTCTGATGAGTCCAAATTTGAGATTTTTGGTTCCAACCGCCGTGTCTTTGTGAGACGCAGAGTAGGTGAACGGATTATCTCCGCATGTTTGGTTCCCACCGTGAAGCATGGAGGAGGAGGTGTGATGGTGTGGGGGTGCTTTGCTGGTGACACTGTCTGTGATTTATTTAGAATTCAACGCACACTTAACCAGCATGGCTACCACAGCATTCTGCAGCGATACGCCATCCCATCTGGTTTGGGCTTAGTGGGACTATCATTTGTTTTTGTATTTGTATTTGTATTAATTATGGCAGCAGCTACTCTTCCTGGGGTCCAGCAAAATTAAGGCAGTTATACATTTTAAAAACATTACAATACATTCATAACAGATTTCACAACATATTAAGTGTGTGCCCTCAGGCTTACTACCACATATCGATAACACAAAATCCATGTGTACTTGTTTGTATAGTGCGTATGTTATCGTGTGTTTGTATGCATGTGTCTACGTTTGTGTTGCTTCACAGTCAACGCTGTTCCATAAGGTGCATTTTTTAAATAACATTTTAAATAAAATTTTACTGCTGGCATGAGTTACTTGATGTGGAATAGAGTTCCATGTAGTCATGGCTCTGTGTAGTACTGTGCGCCTCCCATAGTCTGTTCTTGACTTGGGGACTGTGAAGAGACCTCTGGTGGCATGTCTTGTGGGGTATGCATGGGTGTCCGAGCTGTGTGCCAGTAGTTCAAACAGACAGCTAGGTGCATTCAACATGTCAATACCTCTCACAAATACAAGTAGTGATGAAGTCAATCTCTCCTCCACTTTGAGCCAGGAGAGATTGACATGCATATTATTCATGTTAGCTCTCTGTGTACAACCAAGGGCCAGCCGTGCTGGCCTGTTCTGAGCCAATTGCAATTTTCCTAAGTCCCTCTCTGTGGCACCTGACCACACGACTGAACAGTAGTCCAGGTGCAACAAAACTAGGGCCTGTAGGACCTGCCTTGTTGAAAGTGCTGTTATTAATGCAGAGCAGCGCATTATTATAGACAGACTTCTCCCCATCCTAGCTACTGTTGTATCAGTATGTTTTGACCATGACAGTTTACAATCCAGGATTACTCCAACAATTTAGTCTCTTCAACTTGCTCAATTTCCACATTATTCATTACAAGATTTAGTTGAGGTTTAGGGTTTAGTAAATGATTTGTCCCAAATACAATGCTTTTAGTTTTTGAAATATTTAGGACTAACTTATTCCTTGCCACCCATTCTGAAACCAACTGCAGCTCTTTGTTAGGTGTTGCTGTCATTTCAGTCGCTGTGGTAGCTGACGTGTATAGTGTTGAGCCAGTGGCATGTCATTAGTAAAGATTGAAAAAAGTAAGGGTTCTAGACAGCTGCCCTGGGGAATTCCTGATTCTACCTGGATTTTGTTGGAGAGGCTTCCATTAAAGAACACCCTCTGTGTTCTGTTAGACAGGTAACTCTTTATCCACAATATAGCAAGGGGTGTAAAGGCAAGACACATACGTTTTTCCAGCAACCGACAATGATTGATAATGTCAAAAGCCGATTTTGATCATCAATTTCTCGGACAATGCAAATAGTCCGGGTAGCCATTTGATTAGCTGTTCAGGAGTCTTATGGCTTGGGGGTAGAAGCTGTTAAGAAGCCTTTTGAACCTAGACTTAGCGCTCTGGTACCGCTTACCGTGCGGTAGCAGAGAGAACAGTCTATGACTAGGGATGTACTTGGCCATACGCACTACCCTCTGTAGTGCCTTGCGGTCAGAGGCCAAGCAGTTGCCATACCAGGCAGTGATGCAACCAGTCAGGATGCTCTCGATGGTGCAGCTGTATAACTTTTTGAGGATCTGAGGACCCATGCCAAATCTTTTCAGTCTCCTGAGGGGGAATAGGCTTTGTCGTGCCCTCTTCACGACTGTCTTGGTGTGTTTGGACCATGATAGTTTGTTGGTGATGTGGACACCAAGGAACTTGAAGCTATCAACCTTCTCCACCACTACAGCATTGTCGATGAGAATGGGGGCGTGCTCGGTCCTCTTCTTTTTCCTGTAGTCCACAATCATCTCCTTTGTCTTGATCACGTTGAGGGAGAGGTTGTTATCCTGGCACCACACGGCCAGGTCTCTGACCTCCTCCCTATAGGCTGTCTCATCGTTGTCGGTGATCAGTCCTACCACTGGTGTGTCGTCGGCAAACTTAATGATAGTGTTGGAGATGTGCCTGGCCATGCAGTCATGGGTGAACAGGGAGTACAGGAGGGAACTGAGCACGCACCCCTGAAGGGCCCCCGTGTTGAGGATCAGCGTGGCAGATGTGTTGTTACCTACCTTACCACCTGGGGGCGGCCCGTCAGGAAGTTCAGGATCTAGTTGCAGAGGGAGGTGTTTAGTCCCAGGGTCCTTAGGTTAGTGATGAGCTTTGAGGGCACTATGGTGTTGAACGCTGAGCTGTAATCAATGAATAGCATTCTCACGTAGGTGTTCCTTTTGTCCAGGTTGGAAAGGGCAGTGTGGAGCGCAATAGAGATTGCATCATCTGTGAATCTGTTGGGGCGGTATGCAAATTGGAGTGGGTCTAGGGTTTCTGGTTTAATGGTGTTGATATGAGCCATGACCAGCCTTTCAAAGCACTTCATGGCTACAGACGTGAGTGCTACGGGTCGGTAGTCATTTAGGCAGCTTATCTTAGTGTCCTTGGGCACAGGGACTATGGTGGTCTGCTTGAAACATGTTGGTATTACAGACTCCGTCAGGGACAGGTTGAAAATGTCAGTGAAGACACTTGCCAGTTGGTCAGCCTATGCTCGGAGTACATGTCCTGGTAATCTGTCTGGCCCTGCGGCCTTGTGAATGTTGACCTGTTTAAAGGTCTTACTCACATCGGCTACGGAGAGCGTGATCACACAGTCGTCCGGAACAGCTGATGCTCTCATGCATGCTTCAGTGTTGCTTGCCTCGAAGCGAGCATAGAAGTAATTTAGCTCGTCTGGTATGCTCTTGTCACTGGGCAGCTCGCGGCTGTGCTTCCCTTTGTAGTCTGTAATAGTTAGCAAGCCCTGCCACAGGAGTGTCAGGATTGTCCGCTATTATCCTCAGTAATTTGTTCAACAGGACAATGAACCAAAACACACCTCCGGGCTGTTTAAGGGCTATTTGACCAAGGAGAGTGATGGAGTGCTGCGTCAGATGACCTGGCCTCCACAATCACCCGACCTCAACCCAATTGAGATGGTTCGGGATGAGTAGGACTGCAGAGTGAAGGAAAAGCAGCCAACAAGTGCTCAGCATATGTGGGAACTCCTTCAAGACTGTTGGAAAAGCATTCCTCATGAAGCTGGTTGAGAGAATGCCAAGAGTGTGCAAAGCTGTCATCAAGGCAAAGGGTGGCTACTTTGAAGAATCTAAAATCTAAAATATATTTTGATTTGTTTAACAGTTTTTGTTTACTACATGATTCCATATGTGTTATTTCATAGTTTTGATGTTTTCACTATTATTCTATAATATAGAAAATAGTAAAAATAAAGAAAAACCCTTGATTGAGTAGATGTGTCCAAACCTTTGACTGGTACTGTATACAGTGCCTTGTCAAAGTATTCATCCCCGTTGGCGTTTTTCCTATTTTGTTGCATTACAACCTGTAATTTAAATGGATTGTTATTTGGATTCCATGTAATGGACATACACAAAATAGTCCAAATTGTTGAAGTGGAATGAAAAAAAAAAACGTTTCAAAAAATTCGAATAAAGAAATAACGGAAAAGTGGTGCGTGCATACAGTTGAAGTCGGAAGTTTACATACACCTTAGCCAAATACATTTAAACTCAGTTTTTCACAATTCCTGACGTTTAATCCTAGTAAAAATTCCCTGTTTTAGGTAAATTAGGATTGCCACTTTATTTTAAGAATGTGAAATGTCAGAATAATAGTAGAGAGTGATTTATTTCAGCTTTTATTTCTGTCATCACATTCCCAGTGGGTCAGAAGTTTACATACACTCAATTAGTATTTGGTAGCATTGCCTTTAAATTGTTTAACTTGGGTCAAACGTTTCGGATAGCCTTCCACAAGCTTCCCACAATAAGTTGGGTGAATTTTGGCCCATTCCTCCTGACAGAGCTGGTGTAACTGCGTCAGGTTTGTAGGCCTCCTTGCTCGCACACGCTTTTTCAGTTCTGCCCACACATTTTCTATAGGATTGAGGTCAGGGCTTTGTGATGGCCACTCCAATACCTTGACTTTGTTGTCCTTAAGCCATTTTGCCACAACTTTGGAAGTATGCTTGGGGTCATTGTCCATTTGGAAGACCAATTTGCGACCAAGCTTTAACTTCCTGACTGATGTCTTGAGATGTTGCCTCAATATATCCACATAATGTTCCATCCTCATGATGCCATCTATTTTGTGAAGTGCACCAGTCCCTCCTGCAGCAAAGCACCCCTACGGCATGATGCTGCCACCTCCGTGCGTCACGGTTGGGATGGTGTTCTTCAGCTTGTAATTCTCTCCCTTTTTCCTCCAAACATAACGATGGTCATTATGGCCAAACAGTTCTATTTTTGTTTCATCAGACCAGAGGACATTTCTACAAAAAGTACAATCTTTGTCCCCATGTGCAGTTGCAAACCATAGTCGGGCTTTTTTATGGCGGTTTTGGAGCAGTGGCTACTTCCTTGCTGAGGGCCTTTCAGGTTACTGTGGATATAGATACTTTTGTACCTGTTTCCTCCAGCATCTTCACAAGGTCGTTTGCTGTTGTTCTGGGATTGATTTGCACTTTTCGCACCAAAGTATGTTAATCTCTAGGAGACATAACACGTCTCCTTCCTGAGCGGTATGACGGCTGCGTGGTCCCATGGTGTTTATACTTGCGTACTATTGTTTGTACAGATGAACGTGGTACCTTAAGGCGTTTGGAAATTGCTCCCAAGGATAAACCAGACTTGTGGAGGTCTACCATTTTTTTTCTGAGGTCTTGGCTGATTTCTTTTGATTTTCCCATGATTTCAAGCAAAGAGGCACTGAGTTTGAAGGTAGGCCTTGAAATACATCCACAGGTACACCTCCAATTGACTCAAATGATGTCAATAAGCCTATCAGAAGCTTCTAAAGCCATGATATCATTTTCTGGAATTTTCCAAACTGTTTAAAGGCACAGTCAACGCAGTGTATGTACATTTCTGACCCACTGGAATTGTGATACAGTGAATTATAAGTGAAATAATCTGTCTGTAAACAATTCTTAGAAAAATTACTTGCGTCATGCACAAAGTAGATGTCCTAACCGACTTGCCAAAACTATAGTTTGTTAACAAGAAATTTGTGGAGTGGTTGAAAAACTAGTTTAATGACTTCAACCTAAGTGTATGTAAACTTCCGACTTCAACTGTATTTATTCACCCCCTTTGCTATGAAGCCCCTAAATAAGATCTGGTGCAACCAATTACCTACAGAAGTCACATAATTAGTTAAATAAAGTCCACCTGTGTACAATCCAAGTGTCACATGATTTGTCACGTGATCTCAGTATATATACACACCTGTTCTGAAAGGCCCCAGAGTCTGCAACACCACTAAGCAAGGGGCACCACCAAGGAAGCGGCACCATGAAGACCAAGGAGCTCTCCAAACAGGTCAGGGACAAAGTTGTGGAAAAGTACAGATCAGGGTTGGGTTATATAAAAATATCCTAAACTTTGAACATCCCACGGAGCACCATTAAATCCATTATTAAAAAATGGAAAGAATATGGCACCACAACAAACCTGCCAAGAGAGGACCGCCCACCAAAACTCACAGACCAGGCATGGAGGGCATTAATCAGAGAGGCAACTAAGAGACCAAAGATTACTGCAAAGCTCCACAGCGGAGATTGGAGTATCTGTCCATAGGACCACTTTAAGCCGTACACTCCACAGAGCTGGGCTTTACAGAAGAGTGGCTAGAAAAAAGCCATTGCTTTAAGAAAAAATAAGCAAACACATTTGGTGTTCACCAAAAGGCATGTGGGAGACTCCCCAAACATATGGAAGAAGGTACTCTGGTCAGATGAGACTAAAATTGAGCTTTTTGGCCATCAAGGAAAACGCTATGTCTGGCGCAATGTTTTTCATCGGCAGGGATTGGGAAACTGGTCAGAATTTAAGGTATGATGGGTGGCGCTAAATACAGGGAAATTCTTTATGGAAACCTGTTTCAGTCTTCCAGAGATTTGAGACTGGGACGGAGGTTCACCTTCCAGCAAGACAATGACCCTAAGCATACTGCTAAAGCAACACTCGAGTGGTATAACATTTAAATGTCTTGGAATGGCCTAGTCACAGCCCAGACCTCAATCCAATTGAGAATCTGTGGTATGACTTAAAGATTGCTGTACACCAGTGGAACCCATCCAACTTGAAGGAGCTGGAGCAGTTTTGCCTTGAAGAATGGGCAAAAATCCCAGTGGCTAGATGTGCCAAGCTTATAGAGGCATACCCTAAGAGACTTGCAGCTGTAATTGCTCCAAAAGGTGGCTCTACAAAGTATTGACTTTGGGGGGAGTGAATACTTATGCATGCTCAAGTTTTCTGTTTCTTTGTCAAATTTCTTGTTTGTTTCACAATAACAAATATTTTGCATCTTCAAAGTGGTAGGCATGTTGTGTAAATCAAATGATACAAACCCCCCCAAAAATAAATTTTAATTCCAGGTTGTAAGGCAACAAAATAGGAAAAATGCCAAGGGGGTGAATACTTTCGGAAGCAACTGTATAGCTTAGTACTCTATTTAACACTGTGGGTGTGTAGGTCTTGAAACAATCACCTTGGATCTCAAAATGATATCAAGTGAGCAAAATAAGCATATTTTCACCAATTAGATTTCAATCAAAATAAACAATTTACTTTCTTTCAAATTTTTCCCAAATAAAGTTTACAAAGTCCAAATCCCAATTAAAATCCCAACCCAAAAGTCTCAATGTCCAATGCAAATAAGGAAGTCCAAAATTCAATCCAAGCACGGTTCTAGATCAGAAAGTCATTTTAGAAAGACTAAAATTGAGCTTTTTGGCCATCAAGGAAAACGCTATGTCTGGCGCAAACCCAACACCTCTCATCACCCCGAGAACACCATCCCCATATTGAAGCATGGTGGTGGCAGCATCATGCTGTGGGGATGTTTTTAATCGGCAGGGACTGGGAAACTGGTCATAATTGAAGGAATGATGGATGGCGCTAAATACAGGGAAGTTATTGAGGGAAACCTGTTTCAGTCTTCCAGAGATTTGAGACTGGGACGGAGGTTCACCTTCCAGCAGGACAATGACCCTAAGCATACTGATAAAGCAACACTTGAGTAGTTTAAGGGGAAACATTTAAATGTCTTGGAATAGTCAAAGCCCAGACCTCAATCCAATTGAGAATCTGTGGTATGACTTAAAGATTGCATCTTCGAAGTGGTAGGCATGTTGTGTAAATGAAATGATACAAACCACCCAAAAATTCCAGGTTGTAATGCAACAAAATAGGAAAAATGCCAAGGGGGGTGAATACTTTCGCAAGCCACTGTATATGCATATATAGGCTCATTTTTGGTTTGTATTCCGTAGATTTTATTTAGAAAAAGCCCATGTTATCACACACAAACCTGCAGCTTGTCAGTTGACGTTCGAAGTTAGCGCTCTTCTGCCCACGGAGCAGTGACAGAGTTCTATTGAGCAGCGACCTCTTTTTTTAACCTTGATCTTAATGACATTCTATTCAATCTAATCATGTTACATTCTCTGAGTAAATTGTATGTAACTTATTAACTATATATGGTAAAGACATCGGGGTTGGACTATTGGTTTTCTGATGCAATTCTCTATTGAATGAACATTGTCATAAACATTTAACTGAAATAATAATTGTCTCATTCAGGCCCTGACCAAAGGCACTAACGTGCACAGTCCTCTGCTTCAGGTGCTGGTGAGTGTTCTTTCTGTTCCGTCTCTGCAATACATTGTTAGGTTCTGAACAAACAGAGTATAAACTCAAACTGACGACTAGTAAAAGCTCAAACCAAGTTTATTCAATCCACTGGATGCTTTAACTGCAAACACACTTTGTACATGATCAAACATGCATTTATACAGTACAAGTCAAAAGTTTGGACACACCTACTCATTCAAAGGTTTTTCTTTATTTTTACTATTTTCTACATTGTAGAATAATAGTGAAGACATCAAAACTATGAAAAAACACATATGGAATCATGTAGGAACCAAAAAAGTGTTAAACAAATCAAAATATATTTTATATTTGAGATTCTTTAAATAGCCACCCTTTGCCTTGATGACAGCTTTGCACACTCTTGGCATTCTCTCAACCAGCTTCACCTGGTTTGCTTTTCCAACAGTCTTGAAGGAGTTCCCACATATGCTGAGCACTTGTTGGCTGCGTTTCCTTCACTCTGCTGTCTCAAACCATCTCAATTGGGTTGAGGTCGGGGGATTGTGGAGGCCAGGTCATCTGATGCAGCACTCCATCACTCTCCTTCATGGTAAAATAGCCCTTACACAGCCTGGAGGTGTGTTGGGTCATTGTCCTGTTGAAAAACAAATGATAGTCCCACTAAGCCCAAACCAGATGGGATGGCGTATCGCTGCAGAATGCTGTGGTAGCCATGCTGGTTAAGTGTGCCTTGAATTCTAAATAAATCACAGACAGTGCCCTCTGTGGGGACTACACAGCTTTACGGTGGGAAATACACATGCGGAGATCATCCGTTCACCCAAACCACATCTCACAAAGACACAGCGGTTGGAACCAAACATTTGGACTCCAGACCAAAGGACACATTTCCACCGGTCTAATGTCCATTGCTTGTGTTTCTTGGGCCAAGCAAGTCTCTTCTTCTTACTGGTGTCCTTTAGTAGTTGTTTCTTTGCAGCAATTCGACCATGAAGGCCTGATTCACACAGTCCCATCTGAACAGTTGATGTTGAGATGTGTCTGTGACTTGAAATCTGTGAAGCATTTATTTGGGCTGCAATTTCTGAGGCTGGTAACTCTAATGAACGTATCCTCTGCAGCAGAGGTAACTCTGGGTCTTCCATTCCTGTGGTGGTCCTCATGAGAGCCAGTTTCATCATAGCGCTTGATTGTTTTTTGTGACTGCACTTGACTGACCGTCATGTCTTAAAGTAATGATGGACTGTCATTTCTCTTTGCTTATTTGAGCTGTTCTTGACATAAAATGGACTTGGTCTTTTCCCAAATAGGGTTATCTGCTGAATACCCCCCTACCTTGTCACAACACAACTAATTGGCTCAAATGCATTAAGAAGGAAATATTTTCCACAAATTAACTTTTAACAAGGCACACCTGTTAATTGAAATGCATTCCAGGTGACTACCTCATGAAGCTGGTTGAGAGAATTCCTTCAAGACTGTTGGAAAAGCAAACCAGGTGAAGCTGGTTGAGAGAATGCCAAGAGTGTGCAAAGCTGTCATCAAGGCAAAGGGTGGCTATTTAAAGAATCTCAAATATAAAATATATTTTGATTTGTTTGGTTACTACATGATTCCATATGTGTTATTTCATTGTTTTGATGTCTTCACTATTATTCTACAATTTAAAAAAAAATAGTAAAAAATTAAGAAAAACCCTTGAATGAGTAGGTGTGTCCAAACTTTTGACTGGTAGTGTATGTCAAGAAGAGATTAGGGATGTGACTACTCTGAACATCTGTTTCCCAAAACTTTGCGGTCAGAGTTGTCTGGTAGCAGTTCCACCTACAATTGACCTTCTGCTCATCTTGATCAATAAGGTCTAATATAGTGACAGGAATAAGTATATTTCAAGTTAAGAACCCAACAACATGTTGCCCTTGATCTTGACCCAGTTCCATTAAATTACACAGAAGAATAGGGTTGTTGTGGTATTATTAACCGTATTACCGCCACACCGGCAGTCTTGAGTCATGACCGAAGTCACATTCCACGTGGCATTTGAGTCATGGTAATCTCCTCTTATGCACTGTGGACATGCATTGGTAGATCCCAACTCGCTAACTACCATCAGGTCGCTAATGGCCTGGTACTCAGCGCTCTATTTTCATTTTAACCACTCTGACATCAATGCATATGCAATCAAAAATCATATCAAACACTTATGATCAGAACAGTATCGTGCTTTTAAAACTCACCTCACTGTGATTGATCAATTTGAAGAAACAGTTTATATTTGTAGGAAGGAACTACATTTGTGTACTGTTGGCCAACCGATGGCGCAATTGAATACAACACTGTATCATCTGCATACAAAACAAACAAACAAAATTCAGCATTAACAATGTTATTTATATAGATTGTAAACAGTAGTGGGCCGAGTATCAAATCTTGGGGCGCCCCTTTATATAACTTAAGGAATTCAGATTTATCCCCATCTACCGGAGTTCTGTCATTGAGATAAGTATGAAACCATCGGCAAGCATCAGTACCCAACCCTATCAAGGACAGCTTATTCAACAGAATAACATGGTCTACAGCATCAAAAGCTTTCGACAAGTCTACAAACATGGCAGCACAATTATATCTATCATCTAAGTTATTTGCAATATAATTTACAACAAGCATGGTAGCCGAATTGGTGCTATGTTTAGGTCTGAATCCGGATTGATTAACATTAAGAATACCATTTACAAATAGAAAAGAACGTAGCTACCAATGATTCTAGTATTTTCGCAAGACAGGGCAGCCTGGAAATGGGTCGATAATTATCATGATCACTACTATCCCCTCCCTTATATAGTGGTAGCACAAAAGCTGCTTTCCACACTTTTGGAATATTTCCTGGTACTAAAGTTAAATTAAAAATGTGTTGTTACTGAGCCAGCAACGAGGGGCGCTGCATACTTAAGCAAAGACGAGTCCAAATTATCAGCCCCTAATGCCTTCTTGGTGTCTAATAAGGCAGAAATAACTTCTGTTTCTGTGAGTTGCCAAAAATAAAAACCCTGACTACCATTTCCCAAGTCACTCGAGGTTTACTGATCATCCATCGAGGCAACTGGAGGCTGTATGTGGGTAGAACAGTCAACTGGAGGCTGTATGTGGGTAGAACAGTCAACTGGAGGCTGTATGTGGGTAGAACAGTCAACTGGAGGCTGTATGTGGGTAGAACAGTCAACTGGAGGCTGTATGTGGGTAGAACAGTCAACTGGAGGCTGTATGTGGGTAGAACAGTCAACTGGAGGCTGTATGTGGGTAGAACAGTCAACTGGAGGCTGTATGTGGGTAGAACAGTCAACTGGAGGCTGTATGTGGGTAGAACAGTCAACTGGAGGCTGTATGTGGGTAGAACAGTCAACTGGAGGCTGTATGTGGGAAGAACAGTCAACTGGAGGCTGTATGTGGGTAGAACAGTCAACTGGAGGCTGTATGTGGGTAGAACAGTCAACTGGAGGCTGTATGTGGGAAGAACAGTCAACTGGAGGCTGTATGTGGGTAGAACAGTCAACTGGAGGCTGTATGTGGGTAGAACAGTCAACTGACTGGCCCAGACCAGTATGACCACAGTTTCTTTGAAATAGGAAACCAGCTGAGATAAAATGCTGATTAAAAGCATCACAAATCGTAACTTTTTCAGTAATGATGAGTCTAAAATGACTTGCTTAGGCAGGGAAGTAGAGGAATGACCCCGCTTGAGTGAAGTAATGGTTTTCCAGAAGTAGAAGAAAGCTCTGAATAATGTAGATCATGAAAGAACGCCTGGGGCGAGACATTTAAAAAAAATGTATCTTCACAATTATACAAGGGTCAGAGTTTTTCAATTTGGTATCTCTAATGCAAGCAATAGGGCAGAGGTCGCTGAAATCATTTGCAAAAACACCACGAGCCAAATAGTTATGGGGACGGTTACTCAGGATAAGTTTAATCAATGAGGAGTTTGCTAGGTTTTTTACATTAATCTGAGTGGGTTTCATTATCAACTGAGTCAAGTTGAACTCAAGACGAATATTCTTAAACTGATCTGAGGCATGTGCAATCAAGATTAAGATCTCCTAACACAACCAGTTAAGATACCAGAAAGGGTTTTAAATATTCAGAAATAATACTAACAGCCTTCGCCAAAGTGGCTGGAGGGGGCAGTAGACAGCAGCAATAAATATATGCATATTTTGGGGACAGAGATGCTAAGAGAGTATGATGCCATAAGAGAAGATCTTACCTAAATAGCCACCCCTTGTTTTGTCTATCACATCTGAAAATGTTGTAGTCTGCAATGGCAACGTCCTTATCCATAATCAAATTATTCAGCCAGGTCTCTGAGATAAACAGGAAGTCTGGGCTAGTGTCATGCACCCAGACATCCAGAAAGTCCAGTTTAGACATTTATATGTAACAGTCCAAGCCCTCTGCGAGATTTGAAAACAGCAGGAGTATCTTGGTCCGTGTGGATATAAGGGAAAAGGGTGTGTACGTATTTATGCCTACTCCTCTGCTGTTACAGTAGGTGGCAGCATAGGGCTCTCCAACCCAGCAACTCTTTAAATATTACATTTCTTGTTTTTTTGTTGCGTAACCCTTGCAGGGAAACCATATCTGCTGACGATCTCTTTAAATGTTTCAAGAACCTTATGTTTTTTTTGTGTGTAACCCTTGCAGGGAAACCATATCTGCTGACGATCTCTTTAAATGTTCAAGAACCACATGTTTTTTTGTTGCGTAACCCTTGCAGGGAAACCATATCTGCTGACAATCTCTTTAAATGTTCAAGAACCTTATGCTTTTCTTTTGCCATCATGAAGCACATTCCATGTAATAAGTTGGATTTTGTTGTTCTTTACTTTGTCTGTTCCGTCTATCATTGAAGAACCGGATAAAACATTTTAGCAGACATGTTGTATGAAGGCGGTGGGCATTCCATGGAATGGGAGAGTCATAATATGAATACATAGTTATTATATACATTACATACTGTAAATGTATATAGAACTTGTGAACATGTGGGCTGAGCAGACATTTAACAGAAAACAAACAAAAACATAAAGCAAAGTACTTCTTTGTACTTTGAGGCGCTGTGCCTTTTTAGGACTTTTAAAGGTCCAACTATTCTATTAAACTATTCTGTTCTATTCCAATCTCTTCTATTCCATTCTATTCTATTCACAAATTATGAGTAGGTCCAATGTCCAACACCTTCCTTTACTGCAGCTCCTACTACAGTCTCTCTCTCACTGTGACACACACACACACACACACAGACACACACACGCACACACACACACACACAGCTCCATGGTGTGTCTGTAATGACTTGGGCCAGGTGGAATCTAGAATCTGTTGTAGCAGAATTTCCCTTAGAGCTCTTGTTCTAATGTTCTATTGTCTGTTCTCCATGTTCCTTCTCAGACTGGTCTCATAGACTAGACGTAACATAGTAAATGTAAATCCGGAACACTCAAATTAATATGATATGTTACGTTTGGTATGGTTACATAAGATATAAGGCTACTTAAGGCAAAAACGAAAGGAGGGTGGTTGGTCGGGTTAAATGGGTGGGCATGTAACGCGAACATCTAGCAACCCAAATGTTGTGTGTTCACACTGACAACTTTAGCATTTTAGCTAATTTGCAACATTGTAACTACTTGCTACTTTGCAACTACTTAGAATGTTAGCTAACCCTAACCTTAACCATTTCAGCTAACCCTTCCCCTAACCTTTAACCTAACTCCTAACCTTAACCCTAACCTTAACTGTAACCCTAATCCCTAGCCTAGCTAACATTAGCCAGCTAGCTAATGTTAGCGTTAGCCACCTAGCCATCTAGCTAACATTAGCCACAACAAATTGGAATTCGTAACATATAAGTTTAGCAAATTCATAACATATTGTATGTTTTTCAAATTTGTATCATACTGTACGAATTGCAATTCGTAACATATTATACGAATTGCAATTCGTAACATATCAAACGAAATGGATGATGGACATCCACAAATTAATACCATAAGAAACGTAATATTTCATACTTATTGGAGTGTCTAGAACATACATAATAATACGAAATGCTCTGAGACAAAGTTGTCCTTCTCTTGTTGTTTTTCAGAACATTCGTCGTATCGAGATGGGTTCTGGTCAACCCCGGTTCCGCCTCATGATGAGTGATGGCTTGCACACCATGTCCTGTAAGTAGTATTACATTATTAACGTTATTGGCATTGGTAATAATGTAATCACTATGATTCCTTAGTAACATTGCTAAAAACATAAACTTAGTAATGGTTCTTGCTCATGATGTGTGATGACCTGCACACCAGGTCCTTTGAGCCTAACCTGTCTGTGCCCACTCTGTGTGTGTGTGTAGCCTTCATGCTGGCCATCCAGTTGAACAGTCTGGGTGAGGAGAACTGTCTGCTCCCCCACTGTGTGTGTCTACTGAAGAGGAGCGTCACCAACATACTGAAGGATGGAAGGTACACCTGGACTCTGTTTCTCTCTCTCTCTCTCTCTCTCTCTCTCTCTGTCTCTCTCTCTCTCTCTCTCTCTCTCTCTCTGTCTCTCTCTCTCTCTGTCTCTCTCTCTCTCTCCCTCTCTCTCTCTCTCTCTCTGTCTCTCTCTCTGTCTCTCTCTCTCTCTCTCTCTCGCTCTCTCTCTCTCTCTCTGTCTCTCTCTCTGTCTGTCTCTCTCTCCCTCTGTCTCTCTCTCTGTCTGTCTCTCTCTCCCTCTGTCTCTCTCTCCCTCTGTCTCTGCATACTTTTCTCGTTCCTTCTTTTCTCTTGTCTTTCTGATCTGTCTGTGTTTTTAATGTGTGTGTGAGTGTTGCAGGTGTGTGGTGATAGTATTGGACATGGAGGTAGTGAAGTCAGCAGAGGAGATGGGAGGGAAGATTGGAACACCCACTCCCTATGTAGGAGGTAAGACAACAACAACAACAACAACAACTGCAACTGTTATTCATCCAATGCATTACAGTATAACTGCTTCGTAACACATTATACCTCCAAGGCTTTAAGTAAAGTTTTATATGATATGTGTGCAGGACATGTTTGTTATTTTATACTATCAAATGGTTATCTAAGGCACTTCCACTGACAGGTCTGTGGGTTTGTTGTGTGAATTAGTTAATGAATTAATTTCTCTCTGCCTGTTTTTTTTTATGTTTGCAATGCATCAGTGCAGCAATGTATCAATTTAGCCAATGTGATCACATCACACCAGAGCTACACATCACTCTCTCCGTTCAAACTTCCCCGCCAGTTCATTGCCAACACTGTAGCCTATTTTATAGCCACTCAGCAAGTAAGAGGATCGATCGATGCTTCTCTCCACCAATAGGCTTAGGCCTATTAAAAATGGCTGAAACAATGAGGAAGACAGAGAAATGTGTAAGTTAGAAGTTAATTCACATATTCATGCGTCATTAATATAGCCTATATATTAGGCTATATATTATAGGCCTGCTAAAGTGAATCTAGGCCACCATCTTTGTTATAGGCAAACCTAAAAGACAGAGACCCAAAGAATATCCAGCGGAGTTTACCCTTATCAATAAGTGGTCGCACAGATTTAGATAAAGCACTCAATTTAAAATGTAGTGTCAACATAACCACCCATTGCTTCACTAACATTGATCAACAGCTGATCATTAGGCAATGGACAGGTTGCTATGGACAGGTTGCTATGAACAGTTTGCCTGCATGTCTTTCTATTTCCATCTTCATATAGCCTATATCACAGCTGTCTCTACAGAATATCTCCCCCTTAAAACATTCCTCGTCAATTTACATGATAGGCGTAGGCTACATTTATTTAGCATTATCATATAACGTAGACTCGTTTTTTGAAAGGATTTGAAGCTAAGGAATGGACTGAAGCTAAGGCAAGGTTTTTCATAAATTTTTGGGAAAGGAGAAATGTGAATCGCTTATGTGTCTGCGTGAGATTAACTGCAGGTGGGTTTGATTGATGGCTCCTTTTAGGTGGGTGGGTATGAGTTCGCTAATTCTCTATGTCCATTCAGAAAATGTCCTAAAATAGGCCTAGCCTGTCTGGACTTCATCTCTTTAATAAGATAGAAAGAAAACTGTAGGCAGCAAGTGTCTTGATGGTCGACATGTGCGATCGAGGAATGACAACAGGTACCAGTTTTTTTATTTCCTGGCTTATTAAATGGGGTGCAACTTAATGCAACGTACCCAAGCTCCTTTCATTACTCATCCTGTAGGATAAATAGCCTATCCCAGCGTTTCCCAAACCAAGCGGTGCATATTTTTTGGTTTTTGCCCTAGTACTACACAGCTGATTCAAATAATCAAAGCTTGATGATTAGTTCATTATTTGAATCAGCTGTGTAGTGCTAGGGCAAAAACCAAAACGTGCACCTCTTGGGGTCCCCAGGACCGAGTTTGGAAAACGCTGGCCTATCCTAATATTTCCAGTAGTATATTATTTTTCTCTCATTACTGCGTCCTCTCTAGAAACTTAGAACAACATATTGCCAGTGAGAATGACCGTAGCAGCGTTGGTGACGTAATGCACATTTTTGGGAAAAGTGGAGGGGAAAATGCATTGAACTTGGTGTGAATGGTTTAGTGCGTCAAAATCGGAATCTGTATCTTTTTTCGAAATTCAGACGAAAAGATCATCGCAACGCAGTTGGTGAGAAAAGGCCTTTAACCTTACCTGTATGTGTAGATAAAGTACCTGTCTTTCTTGTCTTTGTAGGACCAGTGTTGAGACAACAAATTGTACCTTTGCAACTTCGGCTTGGTCTGTCCACGCTCTTATAAACCAGTCTTAACCAGTCTTAACCAGTTACCTGTGTTCTCTGTAGTGTTCTCTCCAGGCCAGACTAGCACCCCTGAGAACCAGCTCTCTGCCCAGAGCTACCCTGCTGCTTCTACTGCCTCCCCTCACAACCAACCCAGTGGTGAGTTTCATCATAATGTACTGGAATGTAATGGAATGTATGTTCTGCTGCTGCTGCTGCTTCTACTGCCTCCCCTCACAACCAACATTAGTGTCAGGATAATGTAGGCTACTTTAGTGTCATGGTCATGTTATTTATAATGTAGGCTACTTTAGTGTCATGGTCATGTTATTTATAATGTAGGCTACTTTAGTGTCATGGTCATGTTATTGATAATGTAGGCTAATTTCGTGTCATGGTCATGTTATTGATAATGTAGGCTACTTTAGTGTCATGGTCATGTTATTGATAATGTACTAAACGCTGATCATCATCTATATGGGTAAAGCTCCAGTTTGGCCTCTGATAGACATGGGCTGCGTTTCAATTCTTGACCCTTCACTCAGAAGTATGCACTTGTTCACTCCACCTCATGCATTTAAAAGCATTGGATTGGTGCAAGCATGGCTGGAGGGAGGTTCTACCATATTCCTCATACCAGTCCATTCCTTTTAGCATGGCTGGAGGGAGGTTCTACCATATTCCTCATACCAGTCCATTCCTTTTAGCATGGCTGGAGGGAGGTTCTACCATATTCCTCATACCAGTCCATTCCTTTTAGCATGGCTGGAGGGAGGTTCTACCATATTCCTCATACCAGTCCATTCCTTTTAGCATGGCTGGAGGGAGGTTCTACCATATTCTTTATACCAGTCCATTCCTTTTAGCATGGCTGGAGGGAGGTTCTACCATATTCTTTATACCAGTCCATTCCTTTTAGCATGGCTGGAGGGAGGTTCTACCATATTCTTTATACCAGTCCATTCCTTTTAGCATGGCTGGAGGGAGGTTCTACCATATTCCTCATACCAGTCCATTCCTTTTAGCATGGCTGGAGGGAGGTTCTACCATATTCTTTATACCAGTCCATTCATTTTAGCATGGCTGGAGGGAGGTTCTACCATATTCCTCATACCAGTCCATTCCTTTTAGCATGGCTGGAGGGAGGTTCTACCATATTCCTCATACCAGTCCATTCCTTTTAGCATGGCTGGAGGGGAGGTTCTACCATATTCTTTATACCAGTCCATTCCTTTTAGCATGGCTGGAGGGAGGTTCTACCATATTCCTCATACCAGTCCATTCCTTTTAGCATGGCTGGAGGGAGGTTTTACCATATTCCTCATACCAGTCCATTCCTTTTAGCATGGCTGGAGGGAGGTTCTACCATATTCTTTATACCAGTCCATTCCTTTTAGCATGGCTGGAGGGAGGTTCTACCATATTCCTCATACCAGTCCATTCCTTTTAGCATGGCTGGAGGGAGGTTCTACCATATTCTTTATACCAGTCCATTCCTTTTAGCATGGCTGGAGGGAGGTTCTACCATATTCTTTATACCAGTCCATTCCTTTTAGCATGGCTGGAGGGAGGTTCTACCATATTCCTCATACCAGTCCATTCCTTTTAGCATGGCTGGAGGGAGGTTCTACCATATTCTTTATACCAGTCCATTCCTTTTAGCATGGCTGGAGGGAGGTTCTACCATATTCCTCATACCAGTCCATTCCTTTTAGCATGGCTGGAGGGAGGTTCTACCATATTCCTCATACCAGTCCATTCCTTTTAGCATGGCTGGAGGGAGGTTCTACCATATTCTTTATACCAGTCCATTCCTTTTAGCATGGCTGGAGGGAGGTTCTACCATATTCCTCATACCAGTCCATTCATTTTAGCATGGCTGGAGGGAGGTTCTACCATATTCCTCATACCAGTCCATTCCTTTTAGCATGGCTGGAGGGAGGTTCTACCATATTCTTTATACCAGTCCATTCCTTTTAGCATGGCTGGAGGGAGGTTCTACCATATTCCTCATACCAGTCCATTCCTTTTAGCATGGCTGGAGGGAGGTTCTACCATATTCCTTATACCAGTCCATTCCTTTTAGCATGGCTGGAGGGAGGTTCTACCATATTCTTTATACCGGTCCATTCCTTTTAGCATGGCTGGAGAGAGGTTCTACCATATTCTTTATACCAGTCCATTCCTTTTAGCATGGCTGGAGGGAGGTTCTACCATATTCTTTATACCAGTCCATTCCTTTTAGCATGGCTGGAGGGAGGTTCTACCATATTCCTCATACCAGTTACTGTAACGTGTACACTATAAAGTCCAGCAGGGGGAGCCATCCTTGACTTGTATTACTATCAGTGTGTGTTTCTCCTTTGTGAACGTTTAGTTCACAAGCATGACAGTGTGTGTGAGTGTATTCACGTTTGTGAGTGTTTGTAAAAGTGATGGTGTGTGTGTGTACGCCTAGACTTGGGTGGTATACCGTATCCCGGGGTATTTTGAAATACAGCTGAAATGATTTTCTTGATATTCCGATTATTTTCTTGATACGATCGTCCTGTACTGATCTTAACGACATAAAATGAACCCAATGATTCAGATATAGGGTACTCTCTCTCCCCTCTTGCTCTCTCTCTCTCTCCCCTCTTGCTCTCTCTCTCTCTCTCTCTCTCTCTCTCTCTCTCTTTCCCCATCCCTCTCTCTCTCTCTCTTTTTCTCTCCATCCGGATACCGTGTGAATGAATATTGATGTTAACTACACCGTCGTCAGCCGTCTGCTGAAAATAGCAGCTCTATCTGTGATCTCCCCCAGGACACACACACACACACACACACACACACACACACACACACACAGAGAGTAGGATATACTGTTTGCTGTGATCCACAACAGGAGCTGAAATTCAGGGGAACAGACTGTGGAATCTCTTTATCCCTGCCAATTGCTCCCTTGTCTCTGTTCAGTTCTTCCTCCATACTAAACTAAACTGGGGCAGGACGTGTACAATACATTATTTAGGCTGCGTCACAAATGGTACTCTATTACCTATGTGTAGTGCACTAGTTTTGACGAGGGCCCATAGGGCTGTGGTCAAAAGTAGTGTACTATGTAGGGAATAGGGTACCATTTGGGACTCAGCCTTACACACTGGCCCGTGTTAACGCTTTCAACTCAAACAATGTTTTCTTCTCACAGACAGACAGGCAGACAGACAGGCAGACAGGCAGACAGACAGACAGGCAGACAGACAGGCAGACGGACAGACAGGCAGACGACAGTACAGTATGAAGATGGACAGAAAATGCTTCTCCAATAGAATGGAATCCCTGTTCACGCTTGTTGGCAATGTCATGGCGACATTAGATAGCTAAGCTCATGCGCAGAAACACGTCGTCGGATCTAATGGTCGTGTTGCGCCAAACTGTGCATGTGCAGGCCGTCAAATCAAAGGAACTCCTTCGTTATGAAGTTTTTTTTTGACGAAAATGAAAACATGGAACTTTCACATGGAACAAGGACATGGAAAATATACAGAGCCTTCAGAAAGTATTCAAACCCCTTGACTTATTCTACATGTTGTTGTTACGGCCTGAATTCAGAATGGATTCAATATAGATTTTTATCTCTCCCATCTACACACAATACCCCATAATGAAAAAGTGAAAACATGTTTTTATAATTTTTTGCAAATGTATTGAAAATGAAATACAGAAATATCTCATGTATGTAAGTATTCACAACCCTTTGCTATGACACTCCAAATTGAGCTCAGGTGCATCCAATTTCTTTTGAACATCGTTGACATGTCACTACATTTTGATTGGAGTCCACCAGTCGCCAATTCAATTGTTTGTACATGATTTAGAAAGAAACACACCTGTCTATATAAGGTCCCACAGTTGACATTGCGTGTCAGAGCAGAAACTATACCATGAAGTCCAAGGAACTGGCCGTAGATCTCCGAGATAGAATTATGATGAAGCATACAGTACCAGTCAAAAGTTTGGACACACCTACTCATTCCAGGGTTTTTCTTTATTTTTTACAATTTTCTACATTGTAGAATAATAGTGAAGACATCAAAACGATGAAATAACATATATGGAATCATGTGGTAACCCAAAAAGTGTTAAACAAATCAAAATATATTACATATTTGAAATTCTTCAAAGGAGCCACCCTTTGCCTTGCTGACAGCGTTGCACACTCTTGTCATTCTCTCAATCAGCTTCATGAGGTAGTCACCTGGAATGCATTTAAATTAACAGGTGTGCCTTCTTAAAAGTTAATTTGTGGAAATTCTTTCCTTCTTAATGCGTTTGAGCCAATAAGTTGTGTTGTGACAAGGTAGGGGGGGTATACAGCAGATAGACCTATTTGGGAAAAGACCAAGTCCATATTATGGCAAGAACAGCTCAAATAAGCAAATAGAAACGACAGTCAATCATTACTTTAACACATGAAGGTCAGAGTCCGGAAAATCTCAAGAAAAGTTTATTCAAGTGCAGTCGCAAAAACCATCAAGCGCTATGATGAAACTGGCTCTCATGAGGTCTGCCACAGGAAAGGAAGACCCAGAGTTACCTCTGCTGCAGAGGATAAGTTCATTAGAGTTACCAGCCTCAGATATTGCAGCCCAAATAAATGCTTCACACACAGAGTTGAAGTAACAGATACATGTCAACATCAACTGTTCAGAGGAGACTGCATGAATCAGGCCTTCATGGTCGAATTGCTGCAAAGAAACCACTACTAAAGGACACCAATAAGAAGAAGAGACTTGCTTTGGTCCTTTGGTATAATGAGTCCTAATTTGAGATCTTTGGTTCCAACCGCCGTGTCTTTGTGAGACGCAGAGTAGGTGAACGGATGATCTCTGCATGTGTGGTTCCCACCGTAAAGCATGGAGGAGGAGGTGTTATGGTGTGGGGGTGCTTTGCTGGTGACACTGTCTGTGATTTATTTAGAATTCAAGGCACACTTAACAAGCATGGCTACCACAGCATTCTGCAGCGATACGCCATCCCATCTGGTTTGGGCTTAGTGGGACTATCATTTGTTTTTCAACAGGACAATGACCCAACACACCTCCAGGCTGTGTAAGGGCTATTTTACCAAGAAGGAGAGTGATGGAGTGCTGCATCAGATGACCTGGCCTCCACAATCACCCGACCTCAAATCAATTGAGATGGTTCGGTATGAGTTGGACCACAGAGTGAAGGAAAAGCAGCCAACAAGTGCTCAGCATATGTGGGAACTACTTCAAGACTGTTGGAAAAGCATTCATCATGATGCTGGTTGAGAGAATGCCAAGAGAGTGCAAAGCTATCATCAAGGTTACTTTGAAGGGTGGCTACTTTGAAGAATCTCAAATATAAAATATATTTTGATTTGTTTAACACTTTTTTGGTTACTACATGATTCCATATGTGTTATTTCATAGTTTTGATGTGTTGTGGTAAGTTCGTCCTTATACTGCTCAAAGAACCAAAGTATTTCAGAGTTTTTGTAGAATTAAGATAGACTTTATTACATAAGCAAAAGAGCCGAGGTGGTTTGCAAAGCATCTCCCTTCCACCTCTCAGCTCTCAGTTTATATAGTCATTTTACATACATTTTTAGCTTAACCCATCCATCTTGGGTTCCCCCACCACTGTCTCCAGTTTCCCCCTCTTGACCGCTCTGCCCACTTCTTTAGTCTATGATAGTGGCGAAATCTGACTTCCCCTCCTATGTATGAACAGCCCTGTCATGTAAAAATAATCATGTTCAGTTTGAACTCTGTTCAATCCCTGGCTCGACCTGGAGATTGATTGTGGACCTGCCATGTCCAACAGTCAATCTCTCAAACATACCCATGCCCAACCCCTCTCTCCCCTCCCATCATGCTGTAATGAATCAAGAAGCCGCCACAGGAGAGACAAAGGGTTTAGCCTGAACTCTGTTCAACCCTGACTCCGTTTTCCAGACTATGCCTGAAGAGAGAGGCAAAGGGCAGCAGTCTGGTTTCAGTCACTGATAAGGTAGGACAGCCGTGGATTAGGGAGGAGCGAGGAATTTGACCCGATGACTCTGCCTAGAGGTGTCCATCCAACCAAACTGAGCAACCTGGTAAGAAGGACCTTGGTCAGGGAGGTGACCAAGAACCCAATTACCACTCTGACAGAACTACAGTTGGGAAAACCAGAAGGACAACAGTCTCTATAGCACTTCACCAATCCAGGCTTTATGAGAGAGAGGCCAAACGGAAGCCACTCCTGAGAAAAAGGCACATGACGGCACACCTGGAGTTTGTAAAAAGGCACGTGAAAGACTGAGAGCATAAGGCAAAAGTTTCTGTGGTCTGATGAGACAAAAATTTAGCTCTTTGTCCTGAATGCAAAGCGCTATGTCTGGAGAAAACCAGGCACCCATCCAACACCCTCCCTACCGTGAAGGATGGTGGTGGCAGCATCATGCTATGGGGATGCTTTTCAGCGGTACGGACTGGGAGACTGGTAAGGATAGAGGGAACAATGAATAGAGCCAAATACAGTCAAATCCTTGACGAGAACCTTCTTCAGAGGGCAAACTACCTTAGACTGGGGCGAAGATTTACGCTCCAACAGGACAATGACCCCAAGCATACAGCCAAAGCAATGCTGGAATGGCTTCAGAACAAGAATGTGAAAGTCCTTGAGTGGCCCAGCCAAAGCAGAGACTTGAATCCCATTGAAAATCTGTTTAAAGACTGAACCGCTCCCCATCTAACTTAACAGAGCTTGAGAAAATCTGCAAGGGAGAATGGGACAAAATCCCAAAATCCAGATGTGCAAAGCTGATACAGTCACACCCAAGATGACTCAAAGCTGTAATCGCCGCCAAAGGTGCTTCTACAAAGTATTGACTTAGGGATGTGTATACTTATGTAAATTAAATATTTCAGTATTTCATTTTCATTACATTTGCAAAAATGTCTAAATAACGTGTTTTCACTTTGTCATTATGGGGTATTGTGTGTAGATGGGTGAGAAAACCCCCCAATTGAATTCATTTTGAATTCAGGCTATAACAACAAAATATGGAATAAGTCAAGGGGCATGGATACTTTCTGAAGGCACTGTAAATATAGCTGTTTTTTCTATACATCGGCAGGACAGAACAGCAGCGTTGGGTTAACTCAAGGTTGGTGTTGTGCGAACAACAGCTGGTCTAATATTAAGAAAGTCTCGATGTTCTGCTCGCCTGAGTTAGAATACCTCATGATAAGCTGTAGACCACACCATTTACCAAGAGAGTTTACATCTATATGTTTCGTAGCTGTCTATTTACCACCACAAACTGATGCTGGCACTAAGACCGCACTCAACCAGCTCTATAGGGCCATAAGCAAACAAGAAAATGCTCACCCAGAGGCGGTGCTCCTAGTGGCCTGTGTTTTTAATGCAGGAAAACTGAAATCCGTTTTACCTCATTTCTACCTGCATGTCACCTGTGCAACTAGAGACGAAAAAACTCTAGATCACCTTTACTCCACAAACAGAGACGCATCCAAAGCTCTCCGTCGCCCTCCATTTGGCCAATCTGACCATAACTCTATCCTCCTGATTCCTGCTTACAAGCAAAAACTCAAACGGGAAGTACCAGTGACACGCTCAATACGGAAGTGGTCTGATGAAGCGGATGCTAAGCTACAGGACTGTTTTGCTGGCACAGACTGGAATATGTTTACATATATGTTTATATCCGTCACCGGCTTCATTAATAAGTGCATCAACGATGTTGTCCACACAGTGACCGTACCGTATTTTTAAATAGTTATATATAGAGGTGACAGCATTGGAAATGCTTTTGGCGGTTAATCTGCTTCTGTTTTGTGCGTGGCACTGTGTGCTGTTTTCGATGGATGGGTCCTGGCCTCTCGAGGCCCTAGGGATCCAGAGGGACGGGGGTGGGATGCCGATCACTGGGATGACGGCTCAACATGGGATGGGGAGGGGCTTTAGCGTGGGAATTAGTGGAGAACAATTGAAGGGATACTTAGTAGCAATGCAAATATCATGGTACAGCTATATGGACACTCAATCATTACAGGTTTTTTTTATGGTAAATTTACAAACATATATAATGATAAATAGACTTGAAACTTGTATCTCATTATGGTGTATGGTGAAATAAGTATAGCCAGTTATAATTGTAATGGCTTAGCTGATAATAACAAAAGAAGAACAATATTTAAATGGCTCAAAGAGAAGGAATATAATATCTATTGTTTACAGGAAACTCATTCAACAATTCTAGATGAAGTTGCGTGGAAAAAGGAATGGGGGGCGAAATATACTTCTCCCATGGGCAAAGAAATTCAAAAGGGGTGATGATATTAATTAATAGTAATTTCGATCCGAATGTGCAAATTGTCCAAATAGATACGCAAGGTAGATGGATTATTTTAAATATGTTATAGGACAATAAACAGATATGGCTCATTAACATTTACAGACCAAATAATGATGATCCACATTTTTTGACAATATATATATATATAATAAATTATCAACCCTGCAAGCAATTCAAGACAATATTATTATGGTGGGGGATTATAATACTGTTTTAAATACCTCAATGGACCGTAAAGGAAATCACACCACAAACAATCACCCACATGCTCTTAAGGAAATCGTGAATGTCATGGATACATTAGAACTAGTAGATATATGGAGGCTTAAATATCCTGATCTAGTGAGATATACATGGCGGAGACTCAATCAAGCTAGTCGTCTTGACTTCTTTCTGATCTCATTCTCGTTGGCACCAAACGTTTATAAAGTGTTGATAGGGGACAGAATGCGATCGGACCATCATATAATTGGCATATACATTACTCTTACTGAATTTCCACGTGGGCGAGGATATTGGAAATTTAATCAAAGCCTATTGGATGATAATTTATTTTTAACTAGGACAAAGGAATTTATAACTGACTTTTTCCGACATAACATAGGTACAGCAAATCCCCTTATTGTATGGGACACCTTTAAATGTGCCTTTAGAGGCCATGCAATTCAGTACTCATCTCGAAAACAAAAGCAATTTAGGTCAAAAGAGTTTATACTAACAAATGAAATAGAAAGTCTAACAGAACAGATAAAACTGTAACATAGAGGCTCAGAATAAATTAGAGGAAAAACAAAAATAAATGGAGAAACTTATTCAAGAAAGATCAAGTGTAATATATTATCAAAATAAAGCAAACTGGATGGAATATTGGGAAAAATGCACCAAATTATTTTTTAATCTTCAACATAGGAATGTTACCAAAAATAATTTAATGAAATTGGTTACAATTGACGGAATAACCCATGATTCACCAAATGATATTTTGAAGGAAGAAACAAGGTACTTTAAGCATATGTTTTCGTTTCAGTCGCCTCCATCTCCTCTAACTGAAGCTAATTGTAGAGATTTATTTTCTATTGATAATGTAAAATTAACAGCCATACAGAAAGACTCATGTGAAGGTGAAATTACAGAGGAGGAACTTCTGGATGCAATTAAAGACTTTAAGTCCGGGAAAACTCCAGGGTTGGATGGCATACCAGTCGAAGTATACCAAACCTTTTTTGATATACTTAGAGGACCGCTATTAGCATGTTTTAACCACTCCTATGTAAATGGTAGATTATCTGACACTCAAGAAGAAGGTCTGATCTCATTATTACTGAAACAGGATACAAGTGGAAAATATAAAGATCCAGTCCATTTAAAAAATTGGAGGCCCCTTACACTTCAGTGTTGTGATGCAAAAATTCTAGCAAAATGTATAGCGCATAGAATTAAAAAGGTATTGTCGGATATTATTCATTCTAATCAGACAGGTTTTTTACAAGGAAGATACATTGGAGATAATATAAGGCAAGTATTGGAAACAATAGAACATAAAATGGGTCAAAATCATGTATAGTAACCCTAGGTGTAAAATAGTAAATAATGGCTATTTCTCAGAAAGTTTTAAACTATCAAGAGAAGTGAAACAAGGTTGTCCACTATCGGCATATCTATTTATTGTGGCCATCGAGATGTTAGCTATTAAAATCAGATCCAACAATAATATCAGGGGATTAGAAATCCAGGGCTTAAAAACAAAGGTGTCATTGTACGCTGGTGATTCATGTTTTCTTTTAAATCCACAACTAGAATCACTCCACAGCCTCATAGAGGATCTAGATACATTTTCTAACCTCTCTGGATTTACACCAAATTATGACAAATGTACTATATTACGTATTGGATCAATAAAAAATACAATTTTTACATTGCCATGTAGTTTACCAATAAAATGGTCTGATGGTGATGTGGATAGACTCAGAATACATATCCCAAAGGAAATAAATGATCTCACTTCAATAAATTATAATAGAAAGTTAGCAAAAATAGATAAGATCTTGCTACCATGGAAAGGTGGGTTCCTGTCAATTTGTGGAAAAATCACCCTGATTAACTCATTAGTATTATCCCAGTTTACCTATTTACTTATGGTCTTGCCTACGCCTAGCGAACAGTTTTTTAAATTATATGAGAAAAAAATATTCCATTTTATTTGGAATGGCAAGCCAGACAAAATTAAACGGGCCTATTTATATAATGAATATGAATTCGGAGGACATAAATTATTAAATATTAAAGCATTAGACCTATCACTAAAAGCTTCAGTCATACAAAAGTTATACTTAAATCCGAACTGGTTCTCTAGCAAATTAGTAAGATTGTCTCACCCAATGTTCAAGAATGGCCTTTTTCCCTTTATTCAGGTTACAACCACTCACTTTCAGTTATTTGAAAAGGAAATCATCTCCCAGATATCACTATTTCTTAAACAAGCCATTGAAAGTTGGTTGCAATTTCAATATAATCCTCCAGAAACGACAGAACAAATAATGCAAAAATATTGTGGTTAAACTCAAATATACTAATTGACAAAAAAACTTTTTATTTTGACAAAATGTTTAAAAAAGGTATAATCTTTGTAAATGATGTCATCGGTAGAACTGGTGGAGTTATGTCGCATATGCAGTTAACAAAAACATATGAAAATGTCTGCTCTACCCAAAATTACAACCAAATAATTGCAGCCTTACCACCAAAATGGAAGAGGAAAGTGGAAGGAGGAGAAAGTAAGGAATTTGTCTGTCGGCCTTGCATTAAAGAACATAATTGGTTAAGGAAAACTGTGATAAATAAAAAGGTATATCAGTTTCATTTAAGGACCAAAGGATTGACAGCCGTCCCATATAGATTGCAAAATAGTTGGGAAGAGATTTTTGACGTACCGATCCCATGGCATAGTGTTTATGAACTGATACGCAAAACAACACCGGATTCAAAACTTAGAATCTTTCAATTTAAATTATTATATAAAATTCTTGCTACCAATAGAATGTTATTTATATGGGGGATACAATCTTCCCAGCTCTGCAGATTTTGCTGCGAAGAGACAGAATCATTAGATCATTTGTTTTGGTACTGTCCATTTGTAGCTTGTTTTTGGACACAGGTCCAGGAATGGCTAAAGGATTGCAATATTTACCTGGAGCTAACCCTGCAGATAGCACTACTATTAGCAAAAAAAAATATTTTCAATTCACAATCTGTAGAAACAATGAGAATAGAAAGGTTCAGAACTTTTGTAAGACATCACAGTACAGTTGAAATATATACAGTGGGGAAAAAAAGTATTTAGTCAGCCACCAATTGTGCAAGTTCTCCCACTTAAAAAGATGAGAGAGGCCTGTAATTTTCATCATAGGTACACGTCAACTATGACAGACAAAATGAGAAAAAAATTGGTAGGATTTTTAATGAATTTATTTGCAAATTATGGTGGAAAATAAGTATTTGGTCAATAACAAAAGTTTCTCAATACTTTGTTATATACCCTTTGTTGGCAATGACACAGGTCAAACGTTTTCTGTAAGTCTTCACAAGGTTTTCACACACTTTTGCTGGTATTTTGGCCCATTCCTCCATGCAGATCTCCTCTAGAGCAGTGATGTTTTGGGGCTGTCGCTGGGCAACACGGACTTTCAACTCCCTCCAAAGATTTTCTATGGGGTTGAGATCTGGAGACTGGCTAGGCCACTCCAGGACCTTGAAATGCTTCTTACGAAGCCACTCCTTCGTTGCCCGGGCGGTGTATTTGGGATCATTGTCATGCTGAAAGACCCAGCCACGTTTCATCTTCAATGCCCTTGCTGATGGAAGGAGGTTTCACTCAAAATCTCACGATACATGGCCCCATTCATTCTTTCCTTTACACGGATCAGTCGTCCTGGTCCCTTTGCAGAAAAACAGCCCCAAAGCATGATGTTTAAACCCCCATGCTTCACAGTAGGTATGGTGTTCTTTGGATGCAACTCAGCATTCTTTGTCCTCCAAACACGACGAGTTGAGTTTTTACCAAAAAGTTATATTTTGGTTTCATCTGACCATATGACATTCTCCCAATCCTCTTCTGGATCATCCAAATGCACTCTAGCAAACTTCAGATGGGCCTGGACATGTACTGGCTTAAGCAGGGGGACACGTCTTGCACTGCAGGATTTGAGTCCCTGGCGGCGTAGTGTGTTACTGATGGTAGGCTTTGTTACTTTGGTCCCAGCTCTCTGCAGGTCATTCACTAGGTCCCTCCGTGTGGTTCTGGGATTTTTGCTCACCGTTCTTGTGATCATTTTGACCCCACGGGGTGAGATCTTGCGTGGAGCCCCAGATCGAGGGAGATTATCAGTGGTCTTGTATGTCTTCCATTTCCTAATAATTGTTCCCACAGTTGATTTCTTCAAACCAAGCTGCTTACCTATTGCAGATTCTGTCTTCCCAGCCTGGTGCAGGTCTACAATTTTGTTTCTGGTGTCCTTTGACAGCTCTTTGGTCTTGGCCATAGTGGAGTTTGGAGTGTGACTGTTTGAGGTTGTGGACAGGTGTCTTTTATACTGATAACAAGTTCAAACAGGTGCCATTAATACAGGTAACGAGTGGAGGACAGAGGAGCCTCTTAAAGAAGAAGTTACAGGTCTGTGAGAGCCAGAAATCTTGCTTGTTTGTAGGTGACCAAATACTTATTTTCCACCACAATTTGCAAATAAATTCATAACAAATCCTACAATGTGATTTTCTGGATTTTTTTCCCTCAATTTGTCTGTCATAGTTGACGTGTACCTATGATGAAAATTACAGGCCTCTCATCTTTTAAAGTGGGAGAACTTGCACAATTGGTGGCTGACTAAATACTTTTTTCCCCCACTGTATGGCAAATAGAAATCCTATATGGATGGTGTTAAAAGATAGATGGGAGGTGTTGAATGGAATTGAAGGATGGGACTAATAACAACTAACAACAAACAATAACAAGATAACTAATAATGTAGGCACGCTGTGTCCATAATAAGTGAATGGGTTGTAGGTTGGGAGCTTTTGTGAAGGAGCACAGTTAGAAAGATATGGCATATAGAAGCAAACCGGATGGACATCTGAAAATGATCGGAGAGGTTGAGAGTAGAATAAGTTCAGGAGAAAGAACAAACAAAATGTAATTACTGTAAAATTGACTGTGTCCATAAAATGTAGATAGTGGGTATGGGCTGGAAGTAGAGGCCTAGGCGTTGTTGTTCACTAGTTTACTCCAAGTGGGGAAAGGGTGGCGGGGTTGGAAAGTAATAAAGGGGAATATATATATATTTTTTAAGGATATGTATGTGTATATGTGTATGTATGTGTATGTATATGTGTGTATATATATATATATATATATATATATATATATATATATATATATATATATATATATATATATATATATATATATATATACATACACATACATACACATAAAAACATGGGGGATTGGAAGTGATGCAGACAATTACATTGATGGAAGTTACAATCTATCTGCAATATTAAGCTGATCTTCCACCCCCCAAAAAAATAAAACAATAATAATAATAAGGAAATCACAGTACTCCCTCTGACGAACCATCAAATAGGCAATGCGTCAATACAGGACTAATATCGAATCCTACTACACCGGCTCTGATGCTCGTCGGATGTGGCAGGGCTTGCAAACTATTACGAATTACAAAGGGAAACCCAGCTGTGAGCTGCCCAGTTACACTAGTCTATCAGACTGAAACATACACGAGAGCACCAGCTGTTCGGGACGACTGTGTGATCACGCTCTCCGTAGCCGATGTGAGTAAGACCTTTAAACAGGGTAACATTCACAAAGCGAGAAGGCCAGACGGATTACCTGGATGCGTACTTGGAGCATGCGCTGACAAGCTGGCAAGTGTCTTCACTGATATTTTCAAACTCTCTCTGACCAAGTCTGTAATACCTACACGTTTCAAGCAGACTACCACAGTCCCTGTGCCAAGAACGCCAAGGTAACCTGTCTAAATGACTGTGGCACTCACATCTGTAGCCATGAAATGCTCCTGAACAGCTCATACCTCCAAGCCATAAGACTGCTGAACAGTTAATCAAATGGCTACCAGGACTATTAGCATTGACCCCTTTAAAAAAATATGTTTTGCACTGGCTCTCTTGCTCTGGCTCTATGCACACTCACTGGACTCTATACACACACACACACACACACACACACACACACACACACACACACACACACACACACACACACACACACACACACAAATAGAAATGCTGAAGGTGCCAGATGTATCAATAGGCTATTAGAAGAACAGGGAACTCTTGTTGGCGTGAGCAGATATGTCTCCCGCACTGTGTGCACAGTTGTATGCAGTGACATGCATAAAAGTTTGATAGGCTACTGAACTGAAGTAGAGGACTCATCAATTCAGTCACAACAGATGAGGTATTTTCGGAATAAAACGATATGAGTAAAAAACATGAGTGAACCAGCGGTTTTTGACCAACGCATGCTTCATTTGGATGGTTTGGGCTCCCACGAACCGGACCGATGCACTTGTATCTTAAACATTTGAACCCGCAGACCGATGTATTGGTGAATTGTTACATCCCTATTAAAAGGTTATAAGAAGAAAGGTCCTAAAAAAAATGCTTCTCTGTGACATCACAGGGTAGGATTAAAAGTAAGTAAAAGTGATTTTCAAAAAACCTGAGTTTCTTGCCAGAGGGAGGGTATTTCTTTGCTCCCCACATCATCGCGAATCTCATAGTGTTATGTTTTTTACTTTTTTTTGTTTGTTTTTTTTTTACATTTGATGATGTCATCGGGTAGAACGTTTTAACTTTATCTTTTTTTCTACAAAACGTATAAATGTGCCGTGTTCACATATGTAGACACTGGTATTGTGCTGGAGATAATTAAAATGAGGTTGAAAAGTGGTGGAATTTTCCTTTAAGACCTTTGCTCGAATCTAGGTTTTGCCTTTGGGAAATCAAGAAAATTAACAACTAAGGACGAATTTGTCACTTCTCCCGTTGACTTCCCGAACCCCGGTCTGATCTGTCCAGTCTGCTTCGCGAAGCGTTCTTGGAATTAGAAGCCTTCTTCCCACTTGGGCCTCTGGGTTTAGAAACTCTGTGTCCTAACTGCCCTGTGTGTTTTCCTGTGTCTTTTGGACTCCATGTTCCGGCAGCCTCCTCTTCTACCAGAGGCCCAGGTGGCAGAGGAGACTCGGGGAAGAAGACTCCTACAGCTACTCCTACTACACCTGGAGGTTCTGCCACTAAAGTAGTCCCCATCGCCAGCCTCAACCTCTACCAGACCAAGTAAGACAGTGTTGTGTGTTTGTGTCAGCCTAATCTGTCTCAGGACTGTGTGAGTGAGTGTACCAATCATGTCACGGACGTCTTTTCAAACTAACAAAAACTGATCCAGGAGTTGCTGTTGTGTAGCGCTTCTCACCAACTGTAAAAGTGCTGAATAATGATGGTTTAACTTTGGTCTCTCAGTGGACAACCTAGTTCCTACTGTGTGTGTTTCTCTGTTTACATAGAAATGAAATGC
>NC_059218.1:45723607-45771107 GCF_020615455.1 Coregonus clupeaformis | reverse complement strand
CAAAAATTGATGTAGGAACTGCTGATATCCCCTTTAATGTACTACTGAGTGGATTTCTAAATGCATCATCCAGGTGTTAGAAAACTGTCTGACATGCAACCCAAATGGCACTCTTCTCCCTATTTAGCCCCATGGGCCTTGGTCAAAAGTAGTGCGCTATATAGGGAGTAGGGTGCCACTTGGGACGGAACCCTACTGAATTCTGTAGTCAGCTGTGGAAACAAAGTTAACAGAAAGTGAAGGAGGTTCCATGGGTGTTAATGGTGGAACTGGAAATGTAAACAATTATTGGTCCTCTGTAGCTCAGTTGGTAGAGCATGGCACTTGCAACGCCAGGATAGTGGGTTTGATTCCCGGGACCGCCCATACGTAAAAAATGTATGCACGCATGACTTGGATAAAAGCGTCTGCTAAATGGCATATATTATATTATTATTGTTTTTCTTTTTTCTTTCAGTGTTCTTCTCCCTGTTCTTCCTGTTGGGTGTACAGTGGGGCGTGTGAGCTTAGCTTGGATGCTAATGAATAAAAGGAATTCTGTAACACTTTATTTTATTGTACTCTTTCAACTGGTAATTACCTTACCAGTTATTTACTATGTTAACAAACAGCATGTTTCAATGAATACCAACAAATAAGACCTTTATTCATAAATCATAAGTACTGCATGTACTATTTGACCTCATCTGCGTAAATAGCGGGTCTATCCTGCCCCCTTTCTGTACTCTGTAAGTAAATATATGGGCTAAATGGTGTGTAATATGACCAGGCCCCTCTCCCCCCACCCCCCTTCCTAGGTGGACCATCAGGGCCCGGGTCACCAATAAGAGCAGAATCTTTCTCTCTCTCCCTAACTCTAACTCTCTCTCTCTCCCTAACTCTAACTCTCTCTCTCTCCCTAACTCTAACTCTCTCTCTCTCTCTCCCTAACTCTAACTCTCTCTCTCTCTCTCTCTCTCTCCCTAACTCTAACTCTCTCTCTCTCCCTAACTCTAACTCTCTCTCTCTCCCTAACTCTAACTCTCTCTCTCTCCCTAACTCTAACTTTCTCTCTCTCCCTAACTCTAACTCTCTCTCTCTCCCTAACTCTAACTCTCTCTCTCTCCCTAACTCTAACTCTCTCTCTCTCCCTAACTCTAACTCTCTCTCTCTCCATGTCCTCCTCAGATGGACCATCAGGGCCCGGGTCACCAATAAGAGCAGCATCCGTACCTGGAGAAACTCAAGAGCAGAGGGAAGACTGTTCTCCTTCGAGATCGTGGACAAGAGCGTGAGTATGACTCTCCTGTGTGGGTGTGGGTGTCTGTGTGGGGGTGTCTGTGTGGGCGTGTGTGTCTCGGTGTGGGTGTCTGTGTGTGGGTGTCTGTGTGGGCGTGTGTGTCTCTGTGTGGGTGTCTGTGTGTGGGCGTGTGTGTGTGTGTGTGTGTGTCTCTGTGTGTGTGTGTGTGGGTGTGTGGGTGTGTGGGTGTGGGTGTCTGTGTGTGGGCGTGTGTGTGGGTGTGGGTGTGTGGGCGTGTGTGTGGGTGTGGGCGTGTGTGTGGGTGTGGGTGTCTGTGTGTGGGTGTGTGGGCGTGTGTGGGTGTGTGTGTGTGTCTGTGTGTCTGTGTGTGGGTGTGTGGGCGTGTGTGGTGTGTGTGTGTGTGTGTGTGTGTGGGGGTGTGTGTGTCTCTGTGTGTGGGGGTGTGTGTGTCTCTGTGTGTGGGTGTGTGTGTGTCTCTGTGTGTGGGTGTGGGTGTGTGGGCGTGTGTGTGGGTGTGGGCGTGTGTGTGGGTGTGGGTGTCTGTGTGTGGGTGTGTGGGCGTGTGTGTCTGTGTGTGTGTGTGTCTGTGTGTGGGTGTGTGGGCGTGTGTGGGTGTGTGTGTGTATGTGTGTGTGTGTGTGTGTGTGGGGGGGTGTGTGTCTCTGTGTGTGGGTGTGTGTGTGTCTGTGTGTGTGTGTGTGTGTGTGTGTTCTTCTAGTCTAGTCCTCATATTTTCTGTCTCCTTCGATGTCTCTGTATATCAGACGACTATCTACTGTGTAGTAGTTTATAGTTTCTGATTGATTGACACTGCTGACAGTTTTGTGTGTGTGTGTGTGTGTGTGCATGCACGTGTGTGTGACAGTTTCTCAGTAAACTGTTGATTGACGCTGTGCTGACAGTGTCTCTGTGATTGACAGGGGGAGATCAGAGTAACAGCCTTCAACAAGGAAGTGGACAAGTTCTTCTCTCTGCTGGAGACGGGCAAGGTGAGTCTGTCTGTACTGACTCTTACCATACCATACCCCTGTCCTGACTGGATCTAGCTACAGAGAAGAGATACTCACACACTGAGGTGTCCTATGATCATTGCTTTATCTTTCACAATGAGGTGTCCTATGATCATTGCTTTATCTTTCACAGTGAGGTGTCCTATGATCATTGCTTTATCTTTCACAGTGAGGTGTCCTATGATCATTGCTTTGTCTTTCACAGTGAGGTGTCCTATGATCATTGCTTTATCTTTCACATTGAGGTGTCCTATGATCATTGCTTTGTCTTTCACAGTGAGGTGTCCTATGATCATTGCTTTGTCTTTCACAGTGAGGTGTCCTATGATCATTGCTTTATCTTTCACATTGAGGAGTCCTATGATCATTGCTTTGTCTTTCACAGTGAGGTGTCCTATGATCATTGCTTTCTCTTTCACTCTGAGGTGTCCTATGATCATTGCTTTGTCTTTCACAGTGAGGTGTCCTATGATCATTGCTTTGTCTTTCACAGTGAGGTGTCCTATGATCATTGCTTTATCTTTCACAGTGAGGTGTCCTATGATCATTGCTTTATCTTTCACATTGAGGCATCCTATGATCATTGCTTTGTCTTTCACAGTGAGGTGTCCTATGATCATTGCTTTGTCTTTCACTGTGAGGTGTCCTATGATCATTGCTTTGTCTTTCACTCTGAGGTGTCCTATGATCATTGCTTTGTCTTTCACAGTGAGGTGTCCTATGATCACTACTGGAATAGGACATACAGCAGGTGTACATACCAGGGTTGGGGTCAATTCCATTTAAATTCTATTCAATTCAGAAAGTAAACAACATTTTAATTCCAAATCTTTCGTAATTGAAAAGCATTGAATTTTAGTATACTTCCAGAATGGACTGGAATTTAAGTAGAATTGATCCAACCCTGATATGTAGGCCTACTAGATTATACTTGACTGTACTTGTAAAACACATGTGCGTGTACAGCTTTCTCTTCAGTCTCTTAAAATTGTTCAATAATAACTCAATTAAAGATTCCATTTGTGCCCTATTGCCCTATAAAATATAAATACATATATATATATATATAAAATAAATAAATGAATGTCTCTATCTGGTCTGCCATTGACAGGGATGTGAGTGGTAGCTCATTGGATGAGAATGCTATTACATTAGTTTGACACCCTTATCTCTTAGGGATGGGGGGTTGAAATAATTTCACTATTCGAATAGTATCATGAATTTTAGTGGGATATCCGGATATTAATGTGTTGTTGTTATTTTTTTACTTACGTTTTTAACCTGAGCGCTGCTAGGCGAAGGAGAGAGGCTGGCACTCTATTGGTGCAGCAGCAGGGGGGGCCAGTGAGATGGGAGTGAGAAGACAGAGGGAGAGAGAGCGCAAGGCACCTAGGCCAAGACTAGCTAACTTGTAGCAGCCAGAGCCAAGACTAGCTAACTTGTAGCAGCTACAGCCAAGACTAGCTAACTTGTAGCAGCTACAGCCAAGACTAGCTAACTTGTAGCAGCTACAGCCAAGACTAGCTAACTTGTAGCAGCTAGAGCCAAGACTAGCTAACTTGTAGCAGCTAGAGCCAAGACTAGCTAACTTGTAGAAGCTACAGCCAAGACTAGCTAACTTGTAGCAGCTACAGCCAAGACTAGCTAACTAGTAGCAGCTAGAGCAGGAAATTAAAACTTGCAGTGTATTCACGGTTTAGAAAAACTTCAAAAGGGATAATTTCAAAATGTCAGCCTTGATTTCCCCTAACTAAAAATGTGTCAACCCCTACAAAAATGTCCATTAATTATAATCCGCACAATAATTCACATTTCCCAGGCCTCCCGAGTGGCGCAGCGGTCTAAGGCACTGCATCGCAGTGCTTGAGGCATCACTACAGACCCAGGTTTGATCCCAGGCTGTGTCGTAGCCGGCCGCGACCGGGAGACCCATGAGGCGGCGCACAATTGGCCCAGCGTCGTTCGGGTTAGGGGTGGGCTTGGCCGGCCGGGATGTCCTTGTCCCAACGCGCTCTAGCGACTTCTGTGGCGGGCCGAGTGCATGCACGCTGACTTTGGTCGCCAGTTGTACAGTGTTTCCTCCGACACATTGGTGCAGCCGGGTTAAGCGAGCAGTGTGTCAAGAAGCAGCGCGGCTTGGCAGGGTCATGTTTCGAAGGACGCATGGCTCTCAACAATCACTTCTCCCGAGTCCGTACGGGAGTTGCAGTGATGGGAAAAAACTGTAACAACCAATTGGATATCACAAAAAGGGGTAATTTCTTTTTACAAAATTTACATTTCCTGTTGCTGCAGGATTATTTTCCTGCTTTGAGAAACTAAAATTAAGATACTGCATCTGTATAATAGTGCCTGTTTTGACTGGAATAGCCTAGAGAAGCTAGCTAGCTATGCTAATTGAGGCTACACGCTGTGCTTTCTCCCCGACACTATTCAGATTAAACATCAGCCTACCTGTTAGTTGCTCGTTGTAGCCTACTCCTTCTCATTTCGCTAACTTTTAATTCCGTAATTTATTCCATCTTGCGTTGCATTAATGAACTCTCACTCCACTTGCTACACATTGATCCCCTTTGCCGCTTTGATTGGCCAACATAAACAACAACAAGCTACACACGTAAAGGCTGCCGGTCGGCTACTGGTCGGCTACCGGTCGGCTACCGGTCGGCTACCGGTCGGCTACCGGTCGGCTGCCGGTCGGCTGCCGGTCGGCTGCCGGTCTTTTTATGGGGCGCACCTCATAAAAACTACATTGAAATGTTTGTTGTTTTATTAAATTAATAATTTGAAATGTCACATAGATATTTAATTTAATGTAATTTAGAAAAAGCCTTTTCAGGGTTAAAATAGGTCTATAATTGTTTTCTGTTGCAAAAATGAATAGTATTGGAATACTAACGTCCGTTTGGATATTCTAATAACATCCCTATTATCTCTACATAGTTTAAATGAAGGAGGAAGGGAGAGATGGCAGTGTGGTGCCAGGACAACAACCTCTCCCTCAACGTGCTCAAGACAAAGGAGATGATTGTGGGACTACAGGAAAAAAAAGAGGACTGAGCACGCCCCCATTCTCATCGAAGGGGCTGTAGTGGAACAGGTTGAGAGCTTCAAGTTTCTTGGTGTCCACATCACCAACAAACTATTATGGTCCAAACACACCAAGACAGTCATGAAGAGCCTATTCCCCCTCAGGAGACTGAAAAGATTTGGCATGGGTCCTCAGATCCTCAAAAGTTTCTACAGCTGCACCATCAAGAGCATCCTGACTGGTTGCATCACCACCTGGAATGGCAACTGCTCGGCCTCCGACCATAAGGCACTACAGAGAGTACTGCGTACGGCCCAGTACATCACTGGGGCCAAGCTTCCTGCCATCCAGGACCTCTATACCAGGCGGTGTCAGAGGAAGGCCCTAGAAATTATGAAAGACTCTAGCCAACCTAGCCATAGACTGGTCTCTCTGCTACCGCACGGCAAGCGGTACCGGAGCGCCAAGTCTAGGTCCAAAAGGCTTCTTAACAGCTTCTACCCCCAAGCCATAAGACTCCTGAACAGCTAATCATGGCTACCCGGAATATTTGCATTAACTTGGGTCAAACGTTCCGGGTGGTCTTCCACAAGCTTCCCACAATAAGTTTTGTGAATTTTGGCCCATTCCTCCTGACAGAGCTGGTGTAACTGAGTCAGGTTTGTAGGCCTCCTTGCTCGGACATGCTTTTTCAGTTCTGCCCACAAATGTTGTATAGGATTGAGGTCAAGGCTTTGTGATGGCCACTCCAATACCTTGACTTTGTTGTCCTTAAGCCATTTTGCCACAACGTTGGAAGTTTGCTTGGGGTCATTGTCCATTTGGAAGACCCATTTGCGACCAAGCTTTAACTTCCTGACTGATGTCTTGAGATGTTGCTTCAATATATCCACATAATTTTCCTTCCTCATGATGCAATCTATTTTGTGAAGTGCACCAGTCCCTCCTGCAGCAAAGCACCCCCACAGCATGATACTGCCACCCCCGTGCTTCACGGTGGGATGGTGTTCTTCGGCTTGCAAGCACCCCTTTTTCCTGCAAACATAACGATGGTCATTATGGCCAAACAGTTCTATTTTTGTTTCATCAGACCAGAGGACATTTCTCCAAAAAGTACGATCTTTGTCCCCATGTGCAGTTGCAAACCGTAGTCTGGCTTTTTTATGGCGGTTTTGGAGAAATGGCTACTTCCTTGCTGAGCGGCCTTTCAGGTTATGTCGATACAGGACTTGTTTTACTGTGGATATAGATACTTTTGTACCTGTTTCCTCCAGCATCTTCACAAGGTCCTTTGCTGTTGTTCTGGGATTGATTTGCACTTTTCGCACCAAGGAGACAGAACGCGTCTCCTTCCTGAGCGGTATGACAGCTGCATGGTCCCATGGTGTTTATACTTGTGTACTATTGTTTGTACAGATGAGCGTGGTACCTTCAGGCATTTGGAAATTGCTCCCAAGGATGAACCAGACTTTTCTCTGAAGTCTTGGCTGATTTCTTTTGATTTTCACATGATGTCAAGCAAAGAGGCACTGAGTTTGAAGGTAGACCTTGAAATATATCCACAGGTACACCTCCAATTGACTCAAATTATGTCAATTAGCCTATCAGAAGCTTCTAAGGCACAGTCAACTTAGTGTATGTAAACTTCTGTCCCACTGGAATTGTGATACAGTGAATTATAAGTGAAATAATCTGTCTGTAAACAATTGTTGGAAAAATTACTTGTGTCATGCACAAAGTAGATGTCTTAACCGACTTGCCAAAACTATAGTTTGTTAACAATACATTTGTGGAGTGGTTGAAAAACGAGTTTTAATGACTCCAACCTAAGTGTATGTAAACTTACGACTTCAACTGTAGGTAGGTAGATAGGTAGGTAGGTAGGTAGGTATGTAGGTATGTAGGTAGGTATGTAGGACTGGGGACTTAACAGAGTTCAGAGCTTCTGCTCTTTTCTATAACCTGTAGGAAACACAATATGGTCTATACTTGGCAAGTCGTTTTCTCACTTATGGATGGCACAAATTGGTATATGGGGGAGGGAAATGGGTAGGGTATATGCTAAATAAATACTGTAGTATTTACTATAGTTAAAAATGTGTTGTGTTTTTGCGGATTGTAGTGTTTTTGCGGACATTACTGTAGTATTTACTACAGTGTTTTTTTTGCGGATGATACTGTAGTATGTACTATAGTATTCTACAGTATACTACAACATTCTATAGTAAGTACTACACATGATCGAGGGATACTACAGTGTGTAGTATAGTATTCTATAGTAAACTGTAGTATTTTTTCATGAGGGGAGAGCGAGAGGGGGAGAGAGAGAGAAGGAAAGGGCCTGGGGAAAGAGAGACAGAAAGAGAAAGAGAGAGAGAGAGAGAGAGAGAGAGACAGAGGGGTAGAGGGAGAGAATGAATGTGCAGAAAATAATAGATTGGGTTTAAATTGGTCCGTTTTTAGCTGAGTCACTCTGCGTCACCTCTATTTCGTGGAGTATTAGAGAGATAGTGGTCCTGATGGGACTGATATGACAGCTCCCATTCAAGGTAAACAGAAACCCTCAACTTGGACCTTCTGTGCTTGGCCAAGCAGTGTAACACAATTGAGTTACACTATTTGGAGAGGGGATAAACAATATGACAGTGTTACTAACAGTGTTACTTTGAAACATGACCAAAATAGTGACAAGCATATCCCTGTAAAGTTATTGTCTAGCCAATAAGACTGCAGCTTTTTCCAAACCCTACACATCACCTGCCAGCAGTTAACCAGGTGATGTGTGTTTTTTGTTTTTGTTTTTATGATCGATTCAATTCATCTCACTCACATATCGTAGAGCACCCTAAAGCAATCTAACCTCTCTCTCTCTCTCTCTCTCTCTCTCTCTCTCTCTCTCTCTCTCTCTCTCTCTCTCTCTCTGTCTCTCTCTCTCTCTGTCTCTCTCTCTCTCTGTCTATCTCTCTATCTCTCTCTCGCTCTCTCTCTGTCTCTCTCTTTCTCTCTGTCTCTCTCTCTCTCTGTCTCTCTCTATGTCTCTGTCTCTCTTTCGCTCTCTCTCTCTGTCTCTCTTTCGCTCTCTGTCTCTGTCTCTCTCTCTCTCTGTCTCTCTCTGTCTCTCTCTCTCTCTTTCTCTCTCTCTCTCTCTTTCTCTCTTTCGCTCTCTGTCTCTCTCTCTCTCTCTCTCTCTCTCTCTCTCTCTCTCTCTCTCTCTCTCTCTCTCTCTCTCTCTCTCTCTCTCTCTCTCTCTCTCTCTCTCTCTCTCTCTCTCTCTCTCTCTCTCTCTCTCTCTCTCTCTCTCTCTCTCTCTCTCTCTCTCTCTCTCTCTCTCTCTCTCTCTCTCTCTCTCTCTCTCTCTCTCTCTCTCTCTCTCTCTCTCTCTCTCTCTCTCAATTTCAATTTCAATTTAAGGGCTTTATTGGCATGGGAAACGTGTGTTAACATTGCCAAAGCAAGTGAAGTAGATAGTAAACAAAAGTGAAATAAACAATAAATATTAACAGTAAACATTACACTCAGAAGTTTCAAAAGAATAAAGACATTTCAAATGTCATATTATGTATATATACAGTGTTGTAACAATGTGCAAATAGTTAAAGTACAAATGGGAAAATAAATCAACATAAATATGGGTTGTATTTACAATGGTGTTTGTTCTTCACTGGTTGCCCTTTTCTTGTGGCAACAGGTCACAAATATTGCAGCTGTGATGGCACACTGTGGTTTTTCACCCAGTAGATAAGGGAGTTTATCAAAATTGGGTTTGTTTTCAAATTCTTTGTGGATCGCTGTAATCTGAGGGAAATATGTGTCTCTAATATGGTCATACATTTGGCAGGAGGTTAGGAAGTGCAGCTCAGTTTCC
Source organism: Coregonus clupeaformis (assembly GCF_020615455.1). Lineage (NCBI taxonomy): Eukaryota > Metazoa > Chordata > Actinopteri > Salmoniformes > Salmonidae > Coregonus > Coregonus clupeaformis. The sequence goes on along the minus strand of NC_059218.1, from coordinate 45,761,961 downwards.
ACCTCATTTTGTGGGCAGTGTGCACATAGCCTGTCTTCTCTTGAGAGCCAGGTCTGCCTACGGCGGCCTTTCTCAATAGCAAGGCTATGCTCACTGAGTCTGTACATAGTCAAAGCTTTCCTTAAGTTTGGGTCAGTCACAGTGGTCAAGTATTCTGCCACTGTGTACTCTCTGTTTAGGGCCAAATAGCATTCTAGTTTGCTCTGTTTTTTTGTTTGTTCTTTCCAATGTGTCAAGTAATTCTCTTTTTGTTTTCTCATGATTTGGTTGGGTCTAGTTGTGTTGTTGTTGTTGTTGTCCTGGGGCTGTGTGGGGTCTGTTTGTGTTTGTGAACAGAGCCCCAGGACCAGCTTACTTAGGGGACTCTTCTCTAGGTTCATCTCTCTGTAGGTGATGGCTTTGTTATGGAAGGTTTGGGAATCGCTTCCTTTTAAGTGGTTATAGAATTTAACGGCTCTTTTCTGGATTTTGATAATTAGCGGGTATTGGCCTAATTCTGCTCTGCATGCATTATTTGGTGTTTTACGTTGTACACGGAGGATGTTTTTGCAGAATTCTGCATGCAGAGTCTCAATTTGGTGTTTGTCCCATTTTGTGAATTCTTGGTTGGTGAGCGGACCCCAGACCTCAGAACCATAAAGGGCAATGGGTTCTATAACTGATTCAAGTATTTTTAGCCAGATCCTAATTGGTATGTCAAATTTTATGTTCCTTTTGATGGCATAGAAGGCCCTTCTTGCCTTGTCTCTCAGATCGTTCACAGCTTTGTGGAAGTTACCTGTGGCGCTGATGTTTAGGCCGAGGTATGTATAGTTTTTTGTGTGCTCTAGGGCAACGGTGTCTAGATGGAATTTGTATTTGTGGTCCTGGCAACTGGACCTTTTTGGAACACCATTATTTTTGTCTTACTGAGATTTACTGTCAGGGCCCAGGTCTGACAGAATCTGTGCAGAAGATCTAGGTGCTGCTGTAGGCCCTCCTTGGTTGGTGACAGAAGCACCAGATCGTCAGCAAACAGAAGACATTTGACTTCAGATTCTAGTAGGGTGAGGCCGGGTGCTGCAGACTGTTCTAGTGCCCTCGCCAATTCGTTGATATATATGTTGAAGAGGGTGGGGCTTAAACTGCATCCCTGTCTCACCCCACGGCCCTGTGGAAAGAAATGTGTGTGTTTTTGCCAATTTTAACCGCACACTTGTTGTTTGTGTACATGGATTTTATAATGTCGTATGTTTTTCCCCCAACCCCACTTTCCATCAATTTGTATAGCAGACCCTCATGCCAAATTGAGTCAAAAGCTTTTTTGAAATCAACAAAGCATGAGAAGACTTTGCCTTTGTTTTGGTTTGTTTGTTTGTCAATTAGGGTGTGCAGGGTGAATACGTGGTCTGTCGTACGGTAATTTGGTAAAAAGCCAATTTGACATTTGCTCAGTACATTGTTTTCACTGAGGAAATGAACTAGTCTGCTGTTAATGATAATGCAGAGGATTTTCCCAAGGTTGCTGTTGACGCATATCCCACGGTAGTTATTGGGGTCAAATTTGTCTCCACTTTTTGTGGATTGGGGTGATCAGTCCTTGGTTCCAGATGTTGGGGAAGATGCCAGAGCTAAGGATGATGTTAAAGAGTTTAAGTATAGCTAATTGAAATTTGTGGTCTGTATATTTTATCATTTCATTGAGGATACCATCAACACCACAGGACTTTTTGGGTTGGAGGGTTTGTAGTTTATCCTGTAGTTCATTCAATGTAATTGGAGAATCCAGTGGGTTCTGGTAGTCTTTAATAGTTGATTCTAAGATTTGCATTTGATCATGTATATTTTTTTGCTGTTTGTTCTCTGTTATAGGGCCAAAAAGATTGGAGAAGTGGTTTACCCATACATCTCCGTTTTGGATAGATAGCTCTTCGTGTTGTTGTTTGTTTAGTGTTTTCCAATTTTCCCAGAAGTGGTTAGAGTCTATGGATTCTTCAATTACATTGAGCTGATTTCTGACATGCTGTTCCTTCTTTTTCCGTAGTGTATTTCTGTATTGTTTTAGTGATTCACCATAGTGAAGGCGTAGGCTCAGGTTTTCTGGGTCTCTATGTTTTTGGTTGGATAGGTTTCTCAATTTCTTTCTTAGGTTTTTGCATTCTTCATCAAACCATTTATTACTGTTATTACTTTTCTTTGGTTTTCTGTTAGAGATTTTTAGATTTGATAGGGAAGCTGAGAGGTCAAATATACTGTTTAGGTTTTCTACTGCCAAGTTTACACCTTCACTATTACAGTGGAACGTTTTGTCCAGGAAGTTGTCTAGAATGGATTGAATTTGTTGTTTCCTAATTGTTTTTTGGTAGGTTTCAACACTACTTTCCTTCCATCTATAGCATTTCTTAATATTATACAGTTCTTTTGGCTTTGATGCCTCATGATTGAGTATTGCTCTGTTCAAGTAGACTGTGATTTTGCTGTGGTCTGATAGGGGTGTCAGTGGGCTGACTGTGAACGCTCTGAGAGACTCTGGGTTGAGGTCAGTGATAAAGTAGTCTACAGTACTACTGCCAAGAGATGAGCTATAGGTGTACCTACCATAGGAGTCCCCTCGAAGCCTACCATTGACTATGTACATACCCAGTGTGCGACAGAGCTGCAGGAGTCGTGACCCATTTTTGTTGGTTATGTTGTCGTAGTTGTGCCTAGGGGGGCATATGGGGGAGGGAATGCTGTCACCTCCAGGTAGGTGTTTGTCCCCCTGTGTGCTGAGGGTGTCAGGTTCTTGTCCAGTTCTGGCATTTAGGTCGCCACAGACTAGTACATGTCCCTGGGTCTGAAATTATTGATTTCCTCCAGGATGGAGAAACTGTCTTCATTAAAGTATGGGGATTCTAGTGGGGGGGATATAGGTAGCACACAGGAGGACATTTTTCTCAGTTGAGATAATTTCCTTTTGAATTTCTAACCAAATGTAAAATGTTCCTGTTTTGATTAATTTAATAGAGTGAGTTAGGTCTGCTCTATACCAAATTAGCATACCCCCTGAGTCCCTTCCCTGTTTCACACCTGGTAGTTTGGTGGATGGGACTACCAGCTCTCTGTAACCTAGAGGGCAACCAGTGGGTCCGTCTCCTCTATACCATGTTTCTTGTAGGATGACAATGTCTGTATTTCCGATTTCTTTGGTGAAGTCCAGATTCCTGCTCTTTAGGCCAAAGGCAGATGACCTCAGGCCTTGGATATTCCAGGATGAAATAGTGAAGGCTTTGTGTTCCATAAAGTGTCTAATGTTGTTGGTTGTGTGGTTTGGCCTCAGGCCAGTAATTGTGAGCAGAGCCTGCTGAGCATCTGGTACATGCCATTGGCTTGGGTTAGTGTAAGAGTGGGGGTTGGGCCTGTTTGCCTGCTCACGGCCTGGGCGTATGTGTGACTTTCATGTTGAGGCCCTCTTTGTGGGAGTGGGGGGGGCTTGGGGTGGGTAGGAGGGGCATAGGTCTGATCTGAGGGGGCCTAAATGGGGTGTGGGCATGGTTGACTTGGGGGGGAGTTAATTGGTTGGGGTGGGGGTGTAGATGTGGTTGATGGTGCTGTGGTCTGGATGTAGGTCCTCTCTGCGGGGGTCCTCTATGTGTAGGTCCTGGGGGGGTCCCGCAGGTCTGGGAGAGTGTCTCGCTGGTCTGGGCGGGGTGTCTGTTGATCTGTTGCTCCTGTGTGAGGTGTTGGGTCTGCGGTTGAGGGCGATATCCTTTAGGGTCCGGGCGAAGGTGGGCACTGCTGCCTTGTATAGGTGGACCTGGTCGTAAAGGCTGTTCACGTCCAGGGTGTAGTGGTGGGCCAGGAAGACATTTGGTTTTGATGCACAGTCACGGGAAATACTTGCGTTTACCCGCTGTATGGTAGAAGGGTGGAAGTCTTTTCGTGGTAACAGGGTTGAGATAACCACTTGTGCGTTGGGGAAAGTAGAAGAAGCTTTTTCTATCACGCCCTTGAGTGATGTGGCCACCCTTTCCTGCTGTGTTCTCAGGTCGTTTGTGCCTGTGTGTATTATTATGTGGCTGGGTGATCCTAGTCGGTCCTCAGACAGAAGGTCTAGGGCGCGCTGGGTATTTGGACACCAGAGTTTAGACACTGTGTGTTTTGGAAAAAGTTTATTTTCTTGTATGTATTTCCCGTTTGAGTCCATAAGGAGTACAATCTGTGGCTTGTGTATGTCCTCAGTGGGTGTGGGGGGGGTCGTCATGAGGGCTATCAGGGTGTCTGACTGGGGGGTTGCTCAGAGGGGTTGGGGTCCCCAGGGCTTGGGGTTCTTCATTTGTTTGTCTGGGTGTGATGTCGAGGCTATGGTCAGGGTCTAGGGTGTACTGTTCTGCTGCGGTGTCGAGACTTTGGCCAGGATCTGAGGTGGGCTGTTCTCTAATGGGTTGTTCAATGTCACCCGTCATCGTTCTCACCTTCTCCTCCAGCACTCTGATCCTCTCCTCTAGTGCTCTGTTCTTCTCCTGCTCCTGCTCTTTCTCCTGTTGATGTTGTCTCACCACAGTCCAGAGTGCAGACATGTCTCTCTCTACCTCCAGCTCTCCAGGTCTAGTTAAGGGGGTGTTGTTGTGCTGGACTGTTGTCTGGGTCTGTGCTGACTGGAGTGTGTTCACCTGCTGTTCCAGCTCCACCTGCCTTACCTCCAGCTGGGTGAATTTATCCTTCATTTCAATGAGGGAGTAGTACTCTGTGCTGGGAAGTTGAGTTTCTGCTTGGGGTTGCTCTGTGGGGTTATTTAATGAAGAGGTCTGGTCTGACCCGCTCGGGGTAGAGGTATCTTTCTCAAGGGACAGCTTCTCCTGCTGAGCTATTTCTTTGATTAGGTGAAAGTCCAGCTGGAACTGTTTGGTGTTGCCTTGAACCAAAACGGTTCCAGATTTATAGAGATTAATATTAGACGACTCAGAGTCCTCGTTGTCCAGTATCCTGAGTTTCCACCCGTCGCTAACACCCCCCTCTTAACAGAGGGGTAGTGTGCTAGTATAGCACTGTGCCATGCCAGGGGATGGTCTGTGTGGAAGATAAGGTTGCTTATGTTCCCATTTTTATACAAATCAGCAAAAAGTGTCTCGTGCTTCCCCAAAAGAAGTTTCAATTTGTACTCTTTTCGTGTCTTGTCGTTTTTACATTCAGAGGGTACTGTATTTTAATGACCTCTGAACAGTGGGGGAGTGCTTCTAAGGCCTCTTCTAAGGCCTCTAGTTGGGGTAGACTGTACGACTCTCCTGCCATTGTTGGGCTCAAGGGCTTTGACACCTCTCACTTCACACGTCAGTGCTAATTGAAATTGTATCTCTTTGTAGCAAGCTTAAGCTTGGTAGCCTTAGAATTCAGTCCTTATAATATAAAATATATCATTGTAATGAATTTTTCTTCTTGGTTTTTGAAAGTGAAAAATAGCTTCATACTAAACATTACTCACTCAGTTCCAGGTTGGATGGTGTTTTCAGGTTTCTGTTTGTTTTCCAGAGCATTTGCTGTATAGTTTGAGAATAGTAATCCTTGTTAGTAGAAAGCTTTCCAGGTAATTCCGTCCAAAATCAGTTTGTAGGTTTGGAGTTTTGGTTTGGAATAAAGGTTATGTTGTGGAGGGTAGCATCCTGTATATGTCCCTGCCAAAAAATCCTACTTTATCTAACTCTAAATCTATATTTTTTGTTAAAAATGCAGGAGCAATGTCTTTGAGCTCTCTCTCTCTCTGTCTCTCCTCCCCCCTCTCTCTCTCTCTCTCTCTCTATCTCTATCTTATCTATCTATCTATCTAATCTAATCTAATCTATTTAGGTGTACTACATCTCGCAGGGCAAAATAAAGATAGCCAAGAAGCAGTATATGACCCTGAAGAACAACTATGAGATGACCCTCCAAAGAGAGACATCCATCGTGCAGTGTGAGGATGACCAGGACCTTCCCATGGTGCAGTGCGACTTCATACCCATCGCTCAGCTGGAGCACAAGGACAAGGACGCCATCATCGGTGATGGGGGTGGGAGGGTTGGAGATTGTGGCGGAGAAGGGGGAGAAAAAGAGAGTCGTATTTGGGGAGAAAAAGAAGGAGGAAATGTGTGATGAGAGGGAGAGAAGAGAAAGGAAGGTGGGAGGGGGTGATAGACAGATGGACTTAGTACAGGGTCAGACGGTCAGTGGAAAAGTAATTTAGACAGACAGTTACATAGATACAGAAGAGATAAAGAGATGAGAAAGTTCATTCCACAGTTTATTATAAATGTATAATGAAGCTGTACAGTTTTATATGGTCTCTGCCCCAACCCCTCCATCTCCTCTCCCTGTTTCCCTCCCCTCCATTCCTCCCTCATATCCCTTCCCTGTCTTATCTCCCAGCCCAGCCAGGTAAATTAGAAGGGCTCGATGCAGATTGGGCTGACATTTGCCAGTATTTGTTCTGATTGGCTGTCACTCACTCCTCTTCTACATTAGGTCAAATGATATGAAGGCATGAGTATGAGTTTCTTCATTTGGACTGAATGGAGAGGATGGTGGAATGATATTATGTTGAAGTCACTACTTTTTCTGGAGGTTTCATTGGAGCTTCAACACACTTGGGTTGGGTTGGGTGGGTTGGTTTTGGTTGTGTTGGGATGGGTTTTGTTGGGTTGGGTTGGTTGGTTGGTTGGGTTGGGTTGGGTTGGCTTGGTGAGGTTTGCTTGGTTGGTATGGTTGGGTTAGGTTGGGTTGGGTTAGTTATGGTTTGGGTTGGATTGGGGTGTGTTTGTATTTGTATTTATTATGGATCCCCATTAGCTGCTGCCAAGGCAGTAGCTACTCTTCCTCGGGTCCAGCAAAAATGAAGGCAGTAATATACATTATAATAAAACATTTAAACATTAGAATATATTTTCCAACAGATTTCACAATACATTAAGTATGTGTCCTCCGGCCACTACTCTACTACAACATACGTGTGTATGTAGTGTGTATGTAGTGTGTATGTAGTGTGTATGTTATGTGTGTTTTGTATGCGTTTGTTTGTACCTGTGTGTGTGACTCTTCACAGGCGTATTGTTATATGGGGTTATTTATCTGATTTTACTGCTTGCGTGAGTTACCTGATGTGGAATAGAGTTCCATGTAGCCATGGCTCTATGTAGTACTGTGCGCCTTCCATAGTCTGTTTGTCACGTTCGTTTAAGGACGGGTCAGACCAAGGCGCAGCGTGATATGCATACATGTTTATTTACAACGAATAAACACACAACAATACAACAAACCAAACGAAACGTGAATTCCAAAGGCTGAACACAAAACAAGCCTACACACGGAACAAGATCCCACAACTAACGAGTGCCAATAGGCTGCCTAAGTATGATCCCCAATCAGAGACAACGAGCGACAGCTGGGCCGGGTGCGAGGAGCAGGAACAGGCCGGGCCGGACTGGCGACACGCACCACTGGCTTGGTGCGAGGAGCAGGAACAGGCCGGGCCGGACTGGGAACACGCACCACTGGCTTGGTGCGAGGAGCAGGAACGGGCCGGGCCGGACTGGCGACATGCATCACTGGCTTGGTGCGAGGAGCAGAAACGGGCCGGGACGGACTGGGAACACGCACCACTGGCTTGGTGCGAGGAGCAGGAACGGGCCGTACCGGGCTGGCGACACGCACCACTTGCTTGGTGCGGGGAGCAGGAACGGGCCGTACCGGGCTGGCGACACGCACCACTGGCTTGGTGCGGGGAGCAGGCACGGGCCGTACCGGACTGGGAACACGCACCACTGGCCTGGTGCGAGGAGCAGGAACGGGTCGGGCCGGACTGGGAACACGCACCACTAGTCTGGTGCGAGGAGCATGAATGGGCCGGGCCGGACTGGGAACATGCACCACTGGCCTGGTGCGAGGAGCAGGAACGGGTCGGGCCGGACTGGGAACACGCACCACTAGTCTGGTGCGAGGAGCATGAATGGGCCGGGCCGGACTGGGAACACGCACCACTGGCCTGGTGCGAGGAGCAGGAACGGGTCGGGCCGGACTGGGAACACGCACCACTAGTCTGGTGCGAGGAGCATGAATGGGCCGGGCCGGACTGGGAACACGCACCACTGGCCTAGTGCGAGGAGCAGGAACGGGCCGGACTGGCGACACTCACCACTGGCTTGGTGCGGAGAGCAGGAACGGGCCTGCTCTCCGCACCAAAAATATTCTGCTAATATCAGGGATGCAAACTAGTCACCTTTCAGTGAAATTCGCCGTTTTGAATCCAAAATAGGCAACCTACGTGATTTGTGTGGCTCCAATAAGAAAACTTTGGGGGGGTTGGGGCTTTGGATCACTACGGCTGTAAGCGAACGAGGGATGCGCATTTGGAGCAATACTGGCTGTATCCAAGGCTCAGCCAATTGTTCACATAACAACAGAATTCAGCACGTGACTGAAGAGAGAAGAGACAACCAACTTGCTAGTTACAGCATCAACGCATGCTCTGGAAAGACAGCAGAGAGTGGAAAGGCAGTTTGCCGGTTACATCAGCAGTTACAGCAGCAGTTACATCAGCGCTTTCAATGAACGACAACGAAGAGGTTGGTGAGAAGCCTGACGACGGAGACGGGGGTGAGAAGGTGATGAAGCGTGCTTCATGAGCTGTATATGGAACGCCGTTTGGGTCTTTGCGTGTCAAAAAAGATACATGTCAAATAACACTATTTGACGCGTCAAATAAGCTTGTTGACCAATTAGGATAGAGAGCAAGTGTGGTGGAACAAGAATTGTTAGCATTGTTAAGTATCTTGCTAGCTGGATAGAGCAGTCACTGACCACCTTCCGGAGACACTTGAAACCCTACCTCTTTAAGGAATACCTGGAATAGTATAAAGCAATCCTTCTACCCCCCGCACATTGACTCTGTACCGGTACCCCCCTGTATATAGCCTCGCTACTGTTATTTTATTTTGCTGCTGCTCTAATTATTTTTTATTTTTTACGTATCTATTTTTTTACTTAACACTTGTTTTTCTTAAAACTGCGTTGTTGGTTAAGGGCTTGTAAGTAAGCATTTCACTGTAAGGTCTGCACCTGTTGCATTTGGCGCATGTAGCAAATAACATTTGATTTGATTGGCTAACGTTACAACATCAGAACATCAGATGAGCTAACGTTAGTAACCTAACCAACTCGCTATGGTGTTAACTGGTATAAGACTCCTTGCCGTTCCTCAAGTTATAACGTTAGTTGCTCACTGGACCCTGGCAATCTGTGTGAAATGTTACTGTTAACTAGCTAACGAACTAACTACTATCTGTGAACTAATGTTTTCCCTCTACAGTATGTGGTTCTTTTTCGGAATGAGAGAATCAGGTGAAAATGAGGCGTTGCTTGTTTAACAAGTGGATTCAGGGATGAAATGTAGCTGGAGCCGGGCCTGGTTTAAACTGGATGCCACTAGAGGTGAAAGGAACACTACACACTTTCCCTCTTTCAATACGGTGGATAAAAAGGGGTATGCCAGGTGTACTCTCTGCCTGAAAGAGATCAATTATGCCAACAAAGGGTCTCATGCTCTGTTGGCACATTGTAGAACAGATGAACCCGCAGTGTAGCCCAAAGATATTGCTTTTGTTGTGCTGAACTTGACATACTGTAACACTTGTGTGTGAGTGAGGGGGGATTATTTAATTTTTTACTCAGTGAACGTTATTTTTACACACATGTAGTCTTGTGCTCTTGATTGACGTCTACTATAGTGGCCACTATAATCGTAGCCACTATAATAAAGCAAAAAATAGAATGACTGTTTGTTTCATTCTATTTCTACTTTAAGATGTTTTTTACGGATTACAATATTTAGATGTGTGTGGTCACAAGTGTTATATTATAAAGGCTGTCATGATACGCGGGACTGCAATATTAGTGTCCATAATGAGATTAGAACACGTATCGTTTATTCTGTGGACTTGAGTGTCATTTGCAGTAGTCTAGGCAACAAATAACATTGAATTACTTTCCTTACATTTTTTAGCTATGAGTTAGGTTCACATTAACCACTTTTTATTTTACACACAGAGACTGATCATGTAGATCATATTCTTTGTTGTTTAATTAGTTAAAACCTGCATTTCACGAAGGGACCCAGCCTAAAAGTCTTTAGAAATTAGAATTGTAAAACCGATAAAAAAATATCTACAAAAATCCCCCTAGCAGGTATATTTTGCTGAAGGGACGGCCATCCATTTTTATTTCAAGAGAGGTCTGATTTTCTCCATGTAACCCTTATTATAAATAATGTTTACTCCCTAAGCATACTATGTACAGGGTCAGTCAGTTCCAGTACCATATTTACACTGTGCAGGGATACTGGAGTGATAGAGGTAGATATGTATAGGGGTAAGGTGACTAGGCATCAGGATATATGATAAACAGAGTAGCAGCAGCGTACATGATCATTCTATGTAAGTGTGTATGCGTGTTTGTAGTGTCAGTATAAATGCGTGTGCATGTTGTGTGTGTGTGTGTACGTGTGTGTGTGTGTGTGTGTGTGTGAGCAAATTAAGTGTGTTTGTGTTGGAGTGTCAGTGTGAGTGTACATAGAGACAGTGCAAAAATAAAATACAAGGGTCAACTCAGTGTAGCCATTTAGTTAGCTATTTAGCAGTCTTATGGCTTGGGGATAGAAGATGTTCAGGAGCCTGTTGGTGTCAGACTTAATGCACCAGTACTGCTTGCCATGCGGAAGCAGAGAGAGAGCAGTCTATGGCTTGGGTGGCTGGAATCTTTAACAATTTAAATGGCCTTGCTTTCACACCGCCTGATATAGAGGTCCTGGATGGCAGGGAGCTCGGCCCCAGTGATGTACTGGGCTGTCCGCACCATGGAGTGGATGTGTGCCATAACCAGCCTTTAAAAGCACTTCATGATTACAAATGTGAGCGCTACAGTGCGGCAGTCATTGTGGCATGAAGCCTCAGAGTTCTTGGGAACAGGAATGATGGCGGTCAGCTACAGACTGGGACAAGGAGAGGTTGAAAATGACCAGATTTGGGTGAAAAAGGAAGGGGGTTTGAGAGGGAGATTAGAGAAAGGGAGGATAGGAGGAGAGAAAGGAAGGTGGGAGGGGGTGATAGACAGATGGACTTAGTACAGGGTCAGACGGTCAATGGAAAAGTAATTTAGACAGACAGTTACATAGATACAGAAGAGATAAAGAGATGAGAAAGTTCATTCCACCGTTTATTATAAATGTATAATGAAGCTGTACAGTTTTATATGGTCTCTGCCCCAACCCCTCCATCTCCTCTCCATGTTTCCCTCCCCTCCATTCCTCCCTCATATCCCTTCCCTGTCTTATCTCCCAGCCCAGCCAGGTAAATTAGAAGGGCTCGATGCAGATTGGGCTGACATTTGCCAGTATTTGTTCTGATTGGCTGTCACTCACTCCTCTTCTACATTAGGTCAAATGATAGGAAGGCATGAGTATGAGTTTCTTCATTTGGACTGAATGGAGAGGATGGGGGAATGATATTATGTTGAAGTCACTACTTTTTCTGGAGGTTTAATTGGAGCTTCAACACACTTGGGTTGGGTTGGGTTGGGTGGGTGGGTTGGGTGGGTTGTGTTGGGTTGGGTGGGTTGGGTTGGGTGGGTTGGGTTGGGTTGGGTGGGTTGGGTGGGTTGGGTTGGGTGGGTTGGGTTGGGTTGGGTGGGTTGGGTTGGGTTGGGTGGGTTGGGTGGGTTGGGTGTGTTGGGTTGGGTTGGCTTGTGGTTGGTTGTGTTGGGATGGGATGGGGTTGAGGAGTGGTTAAGGGACTTTCGAAAAATACACTGAACAAAAAAATTAACGCAACATGTAAAGTGTTGGTCTCATGTTTCATGAGCTGAAATAAAAGATCTCAGCAATTTTTCATATGCACAAAAAGCTTATTTCTCTCAAATGTTATTTTGTGCACAAATGTGTTTACATCCCTGTTAGTGAGCATTTCTCCTTTGCCAAGATAATCCATCCACCTGACAGGTGTGGCATATCTTATATGAACTGTAACTCAGTAAAATCTTTGAAATTGTTGCATGTTGTGTTTATATTTCTGTTCAGTGTAGTACTAGCAAAGTATGAAGTACTGTGTTTTTTTCCCCCTTATATGTTCTTTCTCTCTCCCTCTCTCTCCCTGTCTCTCTCTCTTCTCTCCCCCCTCTCCTCCTACTCACTCTCGCTCTCTCCCCTCCTCTCTCCTCCGTTCTCTCTCCCCTCCTCTCCCTCTCCCTTCTCTCTCCCCTCCTCTCCCTCTCCCTTCTCTCTCTCTCCCCTCCTCTCCCTTCTCTCTTTCTCCCCTCCTCTCCATCTCCCTTCTCTCTCATCTCCCTCTCCTCCTCTCTCTCTCCCCTTCTCTCCCTCTTCCCCCTCTCCTCCTCTCTCTCCCTCTCCCCTTCTGTCTCACCCTCTCTCTCCCTCCACCTCTCTCCTCCTCTCTCTCCCTCTCCCCGTCCCCCTCTCTCCCCTTTCCCATCCCCCTCTCTCTCTCTCCCGCTCCTCCTCTCTCTCCCTCTCCCCACTCTCTCCCCTCCTCTCCCCCTTCTCTCTCTCCCCTCCCTCCCCTCTCTTTCCGCCTCCCTCTTTCCCCCTCCCCCCACTCTCTCTCTCCCTCCTCGTTCTCCTCTTCAACCCCCACCCCCCTCTCCTTGGTCATTAATAGTGGATTAACAGTGTCTAATGAGAGCTGTCAGGTTGTTCCCGTGGCGATAATGGAGTTCAGAGGTGGATGACATCATCTCAACCATAATGGAATTACACACAAACACATATTAGAGCGCGAGAAGGGGAGAGTGGTGGAGGAGGTAAGAAGAAGTAAGGGAGAGAAAGATATGGAGACAGAAGGCTAAGGAGAGGGGGAGAGGGAGAGGGGGAGAGTGAGAGGGGGAGAGTGAGAGAGGGGGGGAAGCGAGATAAAGGAAGAAAGATAATATATTTGTAATTAAGAAATGACACTACCACCAAGACCAGTAGAGGTCTAACTAATATCTCTCTCTCCTCCCCCCTCTTTCTCTCTCTCTTCCCCCCCCCCCTTTCTCTCCCCCTCTAGATGTGATAGGAGTGTGTAGGAGTGTGGATGGTGTGAGTCGTATCACCACCAAGACCAGTAGAGAGGTGTATAAAAGAGACATTCACCTGATGGACACCAGTGGCAAGGCTGTCGCAGTCACACTGTGGGGCGAAGAGGTAAGACCACACACACACACAAGGAGTACAGACACACACACTAACACACACACACACAAGGAGTACACACACACACACTAACAAACACACACACAAGGAGTACAGACACACACACTAACAAACACACACACAAGGAGTACAGACACACACACTAACAAACACACACACAAGGAGTACAGACACACACACTAACAAACACACACACAAGGAGTACAGACACACACACTAACACACACAGACACAGACACAAGGAGTACAGACACACACACTAACAAACACAGACAAAAGGAGTACAGACACACACACACTAACAAACACGGACACAAGGAGTACAGACACACACACTAACAAACACAGACACAAGGAGTACAGACACACACACTAACAAACACAGACACAAGGAGTACAGACACACACACTAACAAACACACACACAAGGAGTACAGACACACACACTAACACACACAGACACAGACACAAGGAGTACAGACACACACACTAACAAACACAGACAAAAGGAGTACAGACACACACACACTAACAAACACGGACACAAGGAGTACAGACACACACACTAACAAACACAGACACAAGGAGTACAGACACACACACTAACAAACACACACACAAGGAGTACAGACACACACACTAACAAACACACACACAAGGAGTACAGACACACACACTAACAAACACACACACACAAGGAGTACAGACACACACACTAACAAACACACACACAAGGAGTACAGACACACACACTAACAAACACAGACACAAGGAGTACAGACACACACAAACACATGCTAACACACACACACACACACAGTATTCATACGCACACACACCCAAGGAGTACAGACACACACACTAACAAACACGGACACAAGGGGTACACACATACGCTAACACACACACAAACACACACTAACACACACACAAACACATGCTAACACACACACACACACATTATTCATACGCACACACACCCAAGGAGTACACAGACACACACACACACACACACACACACACACACACACACACTCACCCAAGGAGTACACACACACGAGTACACACACACGAGTACAAACACACAGACACTAACACACACACACTAACACACACACGCACTAACACACACAGTATACATACACTCAAGTGACAAGATGGTGACAGTCACACTGTATCTGTCGTGTCTGTGTCTCCTGGGGTGGATCTGCAGTTAAACACAAAGATATACAGAGGATGAAGGAATTAATCTCTCTGTGTGTGTGTGTGTGTGTGTGTGTGTGTGTGTGTGTGTGTGTGTGTGTGTGTGTGTGTGTGTGTGTGTGTGTGTGTGTGTGTGTGTGTGTGTGTGTGTGTGTGTGTGTGTGTGTGTGTGTGTGTGTGTGTGTGTGTGCGTGTGTATGTTATGAGGTGTTTTATTGGGTTTTCTGGGATGTAAAATCAGATTTGCTCAATTGAACCACTCGACCTTCAGGATTTCAAAGGAAAGTCTCAGATTACATCCAGAATGTAAAAATATTGAGAAGGTACATTATGTGTGTGTGTGTGTGTGTGTGTGTGTACGTGCCCGTGTGTACGGTCTTCCTCGCATGCATGTGTGTGTGTTATTGTGTTGTGCTCTAACCTCCTCTCCTCTCTCTCCAGGCAGAGGTGTTTGATGGTTCAGGCCAGCCTATAGTAGCAGTTAAAAGAGCCCGCCTGTCAGACTTTGGAGGCCGCTCTATCTCTGCTCTCTTCAGCTCCACTGTCATGGTCAACCCTGACATACCTGAGACCCACAGGCTGAGGGGATGGTGAGTTAGGACATGTGTGCACACACACACACATGCACACCAGCAAATATTCATGCAGATACACACACACACACACACACACACACAAGCCCATACAGTACACAGACACACTCCTGTATCCCATCTGTCACGTGCAGAAGAGAGAGATGCAGCACATGCCTGTTCAGACCTACTGGGACTCAGTCAGGATGAAGAGAGAGATTGTTTATTTCACTTTTGTTTATTGTTTTTTTCACTTGGCAATGTAAACATACACTGGGTCTACAAAACATTATGAACACCTGCTCTTTCCATGACATAGACTGACCAGGTGAATCCAGGTGAAAGCTGTGCTCCCTTATTGATGTCTCTTGTTAAATCCACTTCAATCAGTGTAGCTGAAGAGGATGAGAGAGGTTAAAGAAGGATTTTTAAGCCTTGAGACAATTGAGACATGGATTGTGTATGTGTGCCATTCAGAGGGTGAATGGGCAAGACAAAATATTTAAGTGCCTTTGAACGGGGTATGGTAGTAGGTGCCAGGAGCACCGGTTTGTGTCAAGAACTGCAACGCTGCTAGGTTTTTCACACTTAACAGTTTCCTGTGTGTATCAAGAATGTTCCACCACTCAAAGGAACTTGACACAACTGTGGGAAGGGTCATTCTACAGATTCGGTGACATTTCAGTATTGTCAGTGTCCCAAGATGTACTAGTGTTATAACTTGTCAGAACATTTATCAAACTACACTTAAATTACAACATTTCAAAGTTTTACATGTTTTTAATATGGAGTAGAGAATATGATTTTAAACAGAGATGAATTTCAATACTTATATGTTTGCTTTTCTTAGGAGTATTAAGAATTTCGCCTGTCCCTATTGACCATCATGCAAATGGCGTGACTCATTTTGAGTACACAGTGTTAAATAATAATGCTTTTTTTTTGTTAAATTAATTGTATATGCCCCCTTATTATGCATAATCCATTTTCTCAGCATAAGACATTTTATTTTCTGAGAAATTCAGGCTTTTACCCCTGTCCTTGTATTTCTTTCAACCCCGTAACGCAACAATACCCCCACTCACAATTAAATAATGGTTTGATCCTGTGGACATCATTTATGAGGAAGTGACATCATACAAGTCTTCAGAGAAGCCTGGTGTGACAAGTGGTAAGCTGCTCTCTCACTTTTTATAAATATTTCATGTTTTTTAAGCACATATGGGCTTTGTCAATCTCAGGTATTCAACTCTGTTGGGGGGGAATTCATAGTTAAGATTTTACCAAGAATTGTTTTTATAGCTATGAAGTATAACAATGTCTTTTGTTGAATAAGGCCATGTGGCACACTGCTAGCTGCTAGCATCCCGAATTAGCAACAGATTAGCACAAAATCTTCAACCCTGTCACATTCAACCCCATCACATTTTTCAATGTTACGGGGTTGAATGGCTGTTAAATCTTAGCAATATTTAATGTATATTGCTTAATACCAATCATATTTTCTTGTTGAATGTTTGTTGTTTACGGTTTTACAGTATCAACTAAAAGTACGAGGAATTTTTGAAAATAATAACTTTAAAAAAGTGACAATTAATTTGTTCTCTCTCCTATATACATTGACATATTTAGGAGTATTATCTGCAAGTTCATGTTCATTTTACTACATAGTGATTAAAAGGATACAATATTTAGTCTTGAAGAGTAAGCAGGTCATTGACTTGACCTTGACCTACAATTTCAGATTCAATTCAACATGTCTGCAGATGAGTGCCTTATCCATATTGATTTTTCAGAAAACTTCACCTGCAGATATGGGACAGAGATACAGTCTGTTCACTTTGGTTCATCTCATGAACAGGCCGTCCCTCCACACAGGTGTCCTCTACGTTGGACAGAATCAGCAACCAACTTGCTTCACCACCATTTCTCCATCAAGGAATAAGGCTCCTCCTGCTATCTGGGCACACCTCAGTCCTGTGCTTGATGACCTGCAACATACCCACCCCAACATATCAACAGTACACTTCTTCAGCGATGGCCCTTGTACCCAGTACAGGCAAAAAGGCAATTTCTTTCTGTTCAGCACAGAACTGGCCAAGAGGGGCTTGAGGGCAGGGTCTTGGAATTTCTTTGAAGCAGGGCATGGGAAGGGAGCACCAGATGGTGTTGGTGCAACCCTAAAAAGAACCGCAGACAGGCTGATAAGTCAAGGATGTGACATCCCAAATGCTCATACTCTGTACAGGGTCTTAGAGGAGAACAACACTGCCATCAAGCTTTACTTCATTGAAGACGAGGCCATCGAGAAAGCCGTCCAAGGTATGCCAGCCAATTTGCCAGTAGTTCCATCCACAATGCGGATCCACCAAGTTGTTTGTGTGGCTGCAAGGCAAATTGCCTACCGTGATGTAAGCTGTATGTGCACAGTCCACAACAAGAAACTGGAATGCCAGTGTTTCAATACACAACATTTCACATTTACCCCTAAAGTTACATCAGTCGTGTCACAGAGGGAGGTTGATTGGGCAAATCCAGACATATGCGGGAAATGGTGCGTGGCCAAATATGATGACGATTTCTATCCCGGAATAATTCTAGCCACAGATGAATCCCATGTGCAGGTCAAATGCATGTGCTGTGCTGGACCAAATAGGTACTTCTGGCCACTTCTTGATGATATCCTGTGGTATCCATTTGAGGACATCTTGGAACACATTGATCCCCCCTAAACCGGTGACTTCTAGGCACATGGAAATACAGAAGGAAGTGTGGGCTAGGCTCTCTCAGTAAAAATGGTGAACAAACTGTAGGCTTACCTATAGGTTATTAATGTTAAGATGTTTGCTTAATGTTCAAACATTCAAACAACACAGACAATCCTGCCATTACTCTGGATATTTCTATGAAATCAATGAAATGTTGTAACTGTTGTTAGTTTATTAATGTGTTTTAATCTGTCTAGATTTCATCTTGATTGTTTAAACTTTAAAAGCTATGTTGACAGTAGTTTAAAATGTTAAAAAATGGCAACATGTGACCTATATAGGTTATCAATGTTAAGATGTTTGCTCAATGTTCAAACAGACTCCTGCCATTATCAGATGGATATTTTTATGAAATCAATGAAATGTTGTTACTGTTATTAGTTCATTAATGTGTTTTACTCTGTCTAGCTTTCATCTAGATTCTTTAGATTTTAAAAGCTATGTTGACAGTAGGTTTAAAAATGTTTAAAATGTTTAAAAAATGGCAACATGTTAGTGATCTCAAAAGATAAAACATATGACACGTGATGCTTTTCACTCAACCCTGTTACATGATTTTCAAACTGTTGCGGTGCATTCATCCCTGTTACGAGATTATTTTTTTACATTTTTGTATTAAATACACAAAATATAACATCAATAGTGTTTTTATTGTGTGTATTAAATCAGGGTAAATAAGGCTATTTCAATTTTGTCAGGAATTACGCAGCATTCTTGCACATTTCTTGCGAAAATGTGGAGTTAGATTAGAAATTTCTTCATCGTAAACTGGAAAGGATGGTGCTGGTCAGTTTTTCTTGATTTTCTCTTTAATTACAATATGCCATTATTTACAAGGGACATCTAAACTGTGAGATTATGCCAGAAGCTGATCTCAAGCTTATTGGAAAAATGAATAGTTGAATAACAAAATGACTGTGACGGGGTTGAATTAAATTGGGACTTGTTTGAGAAAATAATACAGAATAATAACTTAATACTCTACATTGAGATGGGAAAAGGTATTTTCTATCAAGTACACACATTACTTTGTCACATCAAAAAAAAAAAGCTTAAGATTTTAATGTTCATTGTTTCATCCTCCTCAATCACAAAAGGCACCGAATCTGTAGAATGACCCGGAAGCATTGGAGTCAACGTGGGCCAGCATCGCTGTGGAACGCTTTCGACACCTTGTAGAGTCCATACCCTGACGAATTGAGGCTGTTCTGAGGACAAAAGGGGGTGCTAATCAATATTGGTTGAGGATATGTACTGTTTGGTGTAGCACAGAGAATTTTTGACCAACCTTAGCTTGGCGATGCTGTCTTCGTCCTCGATTCGGGGAAACAGGAGTTTGATAAAATGTCCATGTCCAGTTGCAGGGGGTCAGTTTGAATTTAGAAAATGTTCCATGATTAAAATAAATACTTTTGAGATGGTTTGGGGTGAGTTGGACCGCAGAGTGAAGGAAAAGCAACCAACAAGTGCTCAGCATATGTGGGAAATCCTGACTGTTGGAAAAGCATTCCTCATGAAGCTGGTTGAGAGAATGCCAAGAGTGTGCAAAGCTGTCATCAAGGCAAAGGGTGGCTACTTTGAAGAATCTAAAATATATTTTGATTTGTTTAACACTTTTCTGGCTACTACATGATTGCATATGTGTTATTTCATTGTTTTGATGTCTTCACTATTATTCTACAATGTAGAAAATAGTAAAAATAAAGAAAAACCCTTGAATGAGTAGGTGTGTCCAAACTTTTGACTGGTACTGTATATGAATGTCCAACATCTGTTTGGTGCTACTTAGAGTTTTTCAGTTAAATTTATTATACAAAATTCTTGCAACCAATAGAATGTTATATATAAGGGGAATATAACCATCCCAGCTCTGCAGATTTTGCTGCGAAGAGACAGAATAATTAGATCATTAGATCAGTGACTCGGTTAATAAGGAAGTGTTCAGATGACGCAGATGGTAAGCTACAGGACTGTTTTGCTATGTTCCGGGATTCGAGTGGCGCAGTCGTCTAAGGCACTGCATCGCAGTGGTAGCTGTGCCACTAGAGATCCTGGTTCGAGTCCAGGCTCTGTCGCAGCCGGCCGCGACCGGGAGACCCATGGGCGGCGTACAATTGGTCCAGCGTCGTCCAAGGTAGGGGAGGGTTTGGCCGGCAGGGATGTGGGTTAGTTTCCCACGGGGGGCCAGTATGGAGAAAAAGTAAAAAAAAATAATAATAATAATAAAGTATGCATTCACTAACTCTGGATAAGAGCGTCTGCTAAATGACTAAAATGTCAAATGTACTCCACATCAGTCACTGGCTTCATCAATAAGTGCATCGATGACGTCGTCCCCACAGTGACCGTACGTACATACCCCAACCAGAAGCAATGGATTACAGGCAACATCCACACTGAGCTAAAGGGTAGAGCTGCCGCTTTCAAGGAGCGGGACTCTAACCCGGACGCTTATAAGAAATCCCGCTATGCCCTCCGACGAACCATCAAACAGGCAAAGAGTCAAGGAGTACTAAGATTAAATTACACTACACCGGCTCCGACACTCGTCGGATGTGGCAGGGCTTGCAAACTATTACAGACTACAAAGGGAAGCGCTGCCCAGTGATACGAGCCTACCAGACGAGCTAAATAACTTCCATGCTCGCTTCAAGACAAGCAACACTGAAGCATGCATGAGAGCATCAGCTGTTCCGGATGACTATGTGATCACGCTCTCCGTAGCAGATGTGAGTAAGACTTTTAAGCAGGTCAACATTCACAAGGCCGCAGGGCCAGACAGATTACCAGGACGTGTACTCCAAGCATGCGCTAACCAACTGGCAAGTGTCTTCATTGACATTTTCAACATGTCCCTGACTGAGTCTATATTACCAACATGTTTCAAGCAGACCACCATAGTCCCTGTGCCCAATAACACTAAGATAACCTGCCTAAATGACTACCGACCCGTAGCACTCACATCTGTAGCCATGAAGTACTTTGACAGGCTGGTCATGGCTCACATCAACACCATTATCCCAGAAATCCTAGACCCACTCTAATTTGCATACCACCCCAACAGATCCACAGATGATGCAATCTCTATTGCACTCCACACTGCCCTTTCCCACCTGGACAAGAGGAACACCTACGTGAGAATGCTATTCATTGACTACAGCTCAGCATTCAACACCATAGTGCCCTCAAAGCTCATCACTAAGCTAAGGACCCTGGGACTAAACACCTCCCTCTGCAACTGGATCCTGGACTTCCTGACGGGCCGCCCCCAGGTGGTAAGGTTAGGTAACAACACATCTGCCACGCTGATCCTCAACACGGGGGCCCTTCAGGGGTGCGTGCTCAGTCCCCTCCTGTACTCCCTGTTCACCCATGACTGCATGGCCAGGCACGACTCCAACACCATCATTAAGTTTGCCGACGACACAACAGTGGTAGGCCTGATCACCGACAACAACGAGACAGCCTATAGGGAGGAGGTCAGAGACCTGGCCGTGTGGTGCCAGGACAACAACCTCTCCCTCAACGTGATCAAGACAAAGGAGATGATTGTGGACTACAGGAAAAAAGAGGACTGAGCACGCCCCCATTCTCATCGACGGGGCTGTAGTGGAACAGGTTGAGAGCTTCAAGTTCCTTGGTGACCCCATCATCAACAAACTATCATGGTCCAAACACACCAAGACATTCGTGAAGATGGCACAACAAAGCCTATTCCCCCTCAGGAGACTGAAAATATTTGGCATGGGTCCTCAGATCCTCAAAAAGTTATACAGCTGCACCATGGAGAGCATCCTGACTGGTTGCATAACCGCCTGGTATGGTAACTGCTCGGCCTCCGACCGCAAGGCACTACAGAGGGTAGTCCGTACGGCCCAGTGCATCACTGGGTCCAAGCTTCCTGCCATCCAGGACCTCTATACCAGGCGGTGTCAGAGGAAGGCCCTAAAAATTGTCAAAGACTCCAGCCACCTAGTCATAGAATGTTCTCTCTGCTATCGCACGGCAAGCGGTACCGGAGCGCCAAGTCTAGGTCCAAAAGGCTTCTTAACAGCTTCTACCCCCAAGCCATAAGACTCCTGAACAGCTAATCATGGCTGTTTGCATTGTCCCCCACACCCCACCCCACCCCACCCCCTCTTTTACGCTGCTGCTGCTCTGTTTATTATCCATGCATAGTCACTTTAACTCTACCCACATGTAAATATAGCTCTGGAAAAAATTAAGAGACCACTGCAAATTTTTCTTAAATCAGCATCTCTACATGTATGACAGCCATTCCATTCCAGTGTCTGTTGAATTCCAACACAGGCACATCTCATTCTACTGAATTAGGGACTGATTAGGTGATCACCTGAACCAAATATTATTTAACGAGGAAAAGTATAAAAACCACTGCTTTGGTCATCACTATCCTCTTGCAATAGGACCAGCTGGATGGCAAGAACAGTGCTAATAGTACCTCAACAGTAATATTAATAAAAAAATAACTATTGACCACGCCAAAAGAGTTGAAAAGGAAAGTTTTGAGTGAGGAAAAGAAGGGTTCAATTCTGGCTTTACTGGCAGAGGGATACAGTGAGCGTCAGGTTGCTTCCATCCTTAAAATTTCAAAGACGTCGGTTCATAAGAACAAGGTCAAGCAGAGGGCGAAAACAACTCTCTACTGACCGGGATGACCGCCAACTCATTAGAATGTCACTCAACAACCTTAGGATGACATCAAGTGACCTACAAAAAGAATGGCAAACGGCAGCTGGGGTGAAGTGCACGGCGAGGACGGTTCGAAAGGGCTGGGGTGAAGTTGTGCAAAGCTAGAAAAAAGCCCTTCATCAATGAGAAGCAAAGAAGAGCCATGCTGAGGTTTGCAAAAGACTATAAGGATTGGACCATAGAGGACTGGAGTAAGGTCATCTTCTCTGATGAGTCCAATTTTCTGTTTTTCCCATCACCTGGTCGTCTAATGGTTAGACGGAGACCTGGAGAGGCCTACAAGCCACAGTGTCTCGCACCCACTGTGAAATTTGGTGGAGGATCGGTGATGATCTGGGGGTGCTTCAGCAAGGATGGAATCGGGCAGATTTGTCTTTGTGAAGGACGCATGAATCAAGCCACGTACAAGGTTGTCCTGGAAGAGAACTTGCTTCCTTTTGCTCTGACATTGTTCCCCAACTCTGAGGATTGGTTTTTCCAGCAGGACAATGCGCCATGCCACACATCCAGGTCAATGAAGGTGTGGATGGAGGACTACCAGATCAAGACCCTGTCATGGCCAGCCCAATCTCCAGACCTGAACCCCATTGAAAACTTCTGGAATGTGATCAAGAGGAAGATGGATGGTCACAAGCCATCAAACAAAGCCGAGCAGCTTGAATTTTTGCGCCAGGAGTGGCATAAAGTCACCCAACATCAATGTGAAAGACAGGTGGAGAGCATGCCAAGACGCATGAAAGCTGTGATTGGAAAATCAGGGTTATTCCACCAAATATTGATTTCGGAACTCTTCCTAAGTTAAAACATTACTATTGTGGTTCGAGGTCTGACAACACTGCATCTTTTTTGTTATTTTGACCAGTTGTCATTTTCTGCAAATAAATGCTCTAAATTACAATATTTTTGGGGGGAATTTGGGAGAAATGTTGTCAGTAGTTTATAGAATAAAACAAAAATGTTATTTTTACCCAAACACATACCTATAAATAGTAAAACCAGAGTAAACTGATAAGTTTGCAGTGGTCTCTTAATTTGTTCCGCAGCTATATTACCTCGACTAACCAGTGCCCCTGCAGATTGACTCTGTACTGGTACCACCTGTATATAGCCTCCCTACTGTTCTTTTATTTTACTTTATTTTTTATTTTTTTACTTATCTATTTTTTACTTAACACCTTTTTTTCTTAAAACTGCATTGTTGGTTAAGGACTTGTAAGTAAGCATTTCACTGTAAGGTCTACACCTGTTGTATTCGGTGCATGTGGCAAATAACATTTGATTTGATTTGGTCTGGTTTTGGTGCTGTCCATATGTGGCTTGTTTTTGTAATAGCAAAAAAAAAATAGCACTGCTGGGTGATTTAAAAAGTAATAGTCAATCGATCCATAATATAATAAAACTCTTAGCAAAAATGTTTATCAATATGTCGAATCTATAAGAGTAGAAAGGTTCAGAACGTTTGTGAAACATCACAGCACCGTTGGAAAATATATGGCAAATAAAAATCAAGTGGAGCTGAAGGATGGGACTAAAAACAAACAAAAGATAACTATTGTTGTCCATTACTTTACTCCAATTAGGAGAGGGGTGGTAGGATTAGGGGAAAATAATAATGGAAAATATGTTGGGGGGGGGAAATATACAGTGGGGAAAAAAAGTATTTAGTCAGCCACCAATTGTGCAAGTTCTCCCACTTAAAAAGATGAGAGAGGCCTGTAATTTTCATCATAGGTACACGTCAACTATGACAGACAAAATGAGAAAAAAAAATCCAGAAAATCACATTGTAGGATTTTTAATGAATTTATTTGCAAATTATGGTGGAAAAAAAGTATTTGGTCAATAACAAAAGTTTCTCAATACTTTGTTATATACCCTTTGTTGGCAATGACACAGGTCAAATGTTTTCTGTAAGTCTTCACAAGGTTTTCACACACTGTTGCTGGTATTTTGGCCCATTCCTCCATGCAGATCTCCTCTAGAGCAGTGATGTTTTGGGGCTGTCGCTGGGCAACACAGACTTTCAACTCCCTCCAAAGATTTTCTATGGGGTTGAGATCTGGAGACTGGCTAGACCACTCCAGGACCTTGAAATGCTTCTTACGAAGCCACTCCTTCGTTGCCCGGGCGGTGTGTTTGGGATCATTGTCATGCTGAAAGACCCAGCCACGTTTCATCTTCAATGCCCTTGCTGATGGAAGGAGGTTTTCACTCAAAATCTCACGATACATGGCCCCATTCATTCTTTCCTTTACACGGATCAGTCGTCCTGGTCCCTTTGCAGAAAAACAGCCCCAAAGCATGATGTTTCCAACCCCATGCTTCACAGTAGGTATGGTGTTCTTTGGATGCAACTCAGCATTCTTTGTCCTCCAAACACGACGAGTTGAGTTTTTACCAAAAAGTTCTATTTTGGTTTCATCTGACCATATGACATTCTCCCAATCCTCTTCTGGATCATCCAAATGCACTCTAGCAAACTTCAGACGGGCCTGGACATGTACTGGCTTAAGCTGGGGGACACGTCTTGCACTGCAGGATTTGAGTCCCTGGCGGCGTAGTGTGATACTGATGGTAGGCTTTGTTACTTTGGTCCCAGCTCTCTGCAGGTCATTCACTAGGTCCCCCCGTGTGGTTCTGGGATTTTTGCTCACCGTTCTTGTGATCATTTTGACCCCACGGGGTGAGATCTTGCGTGGAGCCCCAGATCGAGGGAGATTATCAGTGGTCTTGTATGTCTTCCATTTCCTAATAATTGCTCCCACAGTTGATTTCTTCAAACCAAGCTGCTTACCTATTGCAGATTCAGTCTTCCCAGCCTGGTGCAGGTCTACAATTTTGTTTCTGGTGTCCTTTGACAGCTCTTTGGTCTTGGCCATAGTGGAGTTTGGAGTGTGACTGTTTGAGGTTGTGGACAGGTGTCTTTTATACTGATAACAAGTTCAAACAGGTGCCATTAATACAGGTAACGAGTGGAGGACAGAGGAGCCTCTTAAAGAAGAAGTTACAGGTCTGTGAGAGCCAGAAATCTTGCTTGTTTGTAGGTGACCAAATACTTATTTTCCACCATAATTTGCAAATAAATTCATTAAAAATCGTACAATGTGATTTTCTAGATTTTTTTTCCTCAATTTGTCTGTCATAGTTGACGTGTACCTATGATGAAAATTACAGGCCTCTCTCATCTTTTTAAGTGGGAGAACTTGCACAATTGGTGACTGACTAAATACTTTTTTTCCCCACTGTATATATATATACACTACCAGTCAAAAGTTTGGACACACCTACTCATTCAAGGGTTTTTCTTTATTTTTACCATTTTTTACATTGTAGAATAATAGTGAAGACATCAAAACTATGAAATAACACATATGGAATAATGTAGTAACCAAAAAAGTGTTAAATAAATCAAAATACACTGCTCAAAAAAATTAAGGGAACACTTAAACAACACATCCTAGATCTGAATGAATGAAATAATCTTATTAAATACTTTTTTCTTTACATAGCTGAATGTGCTGACAACAAAATCACACAAAAATTATCAATGGAAATCAAATTTATCAACCCATGGAGGTCTGGATTTGGAGTCACCCTCAAAATTAAAGTGGAAAACCACACTACAGGCTGATCCAACTTTGATGTAATGTCCTTAAAACAAGTCAAAATGAGGCTCAGTAGTGTGTGTGGCCTCCACGTGCCTGTATGACCTCCCTACAACGCCTGGGCATGCTCCTGATGAGGTGGCGGATGGTCTCCTGAGGGATCTCCTCCCAGACCTGGACTAAAGCATCCGCCAACTCCTGGACAGTCTGTGGTGCAACGTGGCGTTGGTGGATGGAGCGAGACATGATGTCCCAGATGTGCTCAATTGGATTCAGGTCCGGGGGAACGGCGGGCCAGTCCATAGCATCAATGCCTTCCTCTTGCAGGAACTGCTGACACACTCCAGCCACATGAGGTCTAGCATTGTCTTGCATTAGGAGGAACCCAGGGCCAACCGCTCCAGCATATGGTCTCACAAGGGGTCTGAGGATCTCATCTCGGTACCTAATGGCAGTCAGGCTACCTCTGGCGAGCACATGGAGGGCTGTGCGGCCCCCAAAGAAATGCCACCCCACACCATGACTGACCCACCGCCAAACCGGTCATGCTGGAGGATGTTGCAGGCAGCAGAACGTTCTCCACGGCGTCTCCAGACTCTGTCACGTCTGTCACATGTGCTCAGTGTGAACCTGCTTTCATCTGTGAAGAGCACAGGGCGCCAGTGGCGAATTTGCCAATCTTGGTGTTCTCTGGCAAATGCCAAACGTCCTGCACGGTGTTGGGCTGTAAGCACAACCCCCACCTGTGGACGTCGGGCCCTCATACCACCCTCATGGTCTGTTTCTGACCGTTTGAGCAGACACATGCACATTTGTGGCCTGCTGGAGGTCATTTTGCAGTGCTCTGGCAGTGCTCCTCCTGCTCCACCTTAAACAAAGGTGGACGTAGCGGTCCTGCTGCTGGGTTGTTGCCCTCCTACGGCCTCCTCCACGTCTCCTGATGTACTGGCCTTTCTCCTGGTAGCGCCTCCATGCTCTGGACACTACGCTGACAGACACAGCAAACCTTCTTGCCACAGCTCGCATTGATGTGCCATCCTGGATGAGCTGCACTACCTGAGCCACTTGTGTGGGTTGTAGACTCTGTCTCATGCTACCACTAGAGTGAAAGCACCGCCAGCATTCAAAAGTGACCAAAACATCAGCCAGGAAGCATAGGAACTGAGAAGTGGTCTGTGGTCACCACCTGCAGAACCACTTCTTTATTGGGGGTGTCTTGCTAATTGCCTATAATTTCCACCTGTTGTCTATTCCATTTGCACAACAGCATGTGAAATGTATTGTCAGTCAGTGTTGCTTCCTAAGTGGACAGTTTGATTTCACAGAAGTGTGATTGACTTGGAGTTACATTGTGTTGTTTAAGTGTTCCCTTTATTTTTTTGAGCAGTGTATATTTTATATTTGAGATTCTTCAAATAGCCACCCTTTGCCTTTATAACAGCTTTACAAAAAACATATATGGGGGATTGAAAATGATGCAGACGATTACATTGATGGAAGCCACAATATATCTGCAATATTAAAGCTGATCTACCCCCTAAAAAAATTAATACAATTAAAAAGTGTTATGAAATGTAATGTCATGTAATATTTTGTTGTTTTTTGTAATATTTGTTGTAATATTTTATTGTATATAACTGCCTTAAAGTTGCTGCCCCATATAACTGCCTTAATATAACTGCCCCATGAAAAGTAGCTGCTACCTTGGCTGCCTAAAGGGGATCCTTAATAAATACAAATACGTCAGATCTTTTCACATCAGATCTTTTTCAGAACTAATCTGATTGGTCAAAAGACCAATTAGTGGAAAAAAATATCCTAATTGGGCTGCCTGTGTAAACGGTCTTGGCCCTTTATTTGGCTTCCGTACACTAGCAAAGGTGTTTGCCATTGTGGGCTGGGGAAGCTGAGACTCTTTGTGCTTGTGGTGAAAGGTCTTGTCCTGTCTGCGGTGTACGGCCAGCTGGATAAGACTCTGCCGGAAGTGGTGTAGGGCATCTTAACCACAAACTGTTTAGACCTCTTGCAGAAGATTTGCTGATACGGCACGTCTCCAGGAAGCATTTTTGTGGAAGGGACGTAGGGCAACACGCCTTTTGTTGGTAAAAATGTCAACCGAATCTTCAACCTAAGTGTTTAGTGACAGGCTAGTGTATTGTTTAGGGACAATGAGGGACATTGAGAGGAAAGATCAGTGAACAAAGTGAATGGGCTGGGAAAAGTGTGAAAAGTCTTAGGAGGGCAGGTTCTAACACAGTATGAATTGTTGTGTATGGAAGATTGAGGAGAAATGGCACCTTTCAATCGTTCTCATACACAACAATACATTTACTGTCTAAGCACAACCCTCGACAACCAAAACCCCTTCCTCATCTCAAAGACCTGTCTGTAAACCTCCCCAAGCCCATTGACTTTGACAGATCATTCTTAATAGCCCTTCGCAGGGGATTTTTGTAGAAATGTCTTTGTATTGTGTTTTCAGAATCTGCATAGAAAATAATGAGTTGGTTGTGTCATTAATGTTGTAGTCTTGATTTGATACCTTTCAGTGTCCCTTGTTGGTTTCTGTCCCACAATCTTGTTGTGCTCCATAACCGCAAGGTGTGCCCGCTGCCTCATGTTCGTGTACTCAAAATGCCGCCGCTCTGGGATATTCTTCAGCAGGGCACTGTGGAAGGACTCCAGATAACCGTCAAAGAGAAAGGTCAAAAGAGAAAAGGGGTAGACTAAATTGATGACATTGTCTGGAAGGTACTCTTGACGTCCTCAGGCTACCTCAAACCACCTGTAACCCCATAACACAAACACAAACCATACAAACACTATCCAATTAATGTTTATTCCTGAACCAGTATGCGGCCTTACTGGACACGTTGATATGGCAAATCTCCTTTAAGCCCAGGAAGCAGCCATTCAACTTGCCATTCACCACCTTTTCAAGCTTAATAATGTCAGAATACATTAGTTACTCACCAAATGTGGAGTTTCGATTATCAACTATCGTCATTTACTGCCGTCGCGGCCGGTATGTACTTAAAAATATCTAAATAAAAGTTAAATGCAACCGAAAAAATGCCTCTTCGCCATATCAATGTCTCCTGTAAGGACAGATTCTGGTTCAGTTTATGCCATGCTTACTGTAAATTTAGCTATCTTAGCAGTCAGCTTGTAAATATTTTGTGCTTATTCTGGGCTTATTAGAACACATTTCTTTCCATGCAGCAATCAGCTGTATGAGGATTTGGAAGCTTTTACCACCCTAGAGTTGATATTCCGCTGATAAAAGACATACACTACAAAAGTATGTGGACACCTGCTTGAACATCTTATTCCAAAATCATGGGCATTAATATGGAGTTGGTTCCCCTTTGCTGCTATAACAGCCTCCACTCTTCTGGGAAGGCTTTCCACTAGATCTTGGAACATTGCTGCGAAGACTTGCTTCCATTCAGCCTCAAGAGCATTAGTGAGGTCAGGCACTGATGTTGGGCGATTAGCCCTGGCTCGCAGTCGGCATTCCAATTCATTTCAAAGGTTTTCGATTGGGTTGAGGTCAGGGCTCTGCGCAGGCCAGTCAAGTTCTTACACACCGTTCTCAACAAACCATTTCTGTATGGACCTCGCTTTGTGCACGGGGGCATTGTCATATTGCCATAAAGTTGGAAGCACAGAATCGTCTACAATGTCATTGTATGCTGTAGCGTTAAGATTTCCCTTCACTGGAACTAAGGGGCCTAGCCTGAACCATAAAAAACAGCCCCAGACCATTATTCCACCTCCACCAAACTTTACAGTTGGGACTATGCATTGGGGCAGGTAGCGTTCTCCTGGCGTCCTCCAAACACAGATTCATCCGTCAGACTGCCAGATGGTGAAGCGTGATTCATCACTCCAGATAACACGATTCCAGTGCTCCAGAGTCCAATGGCGGCGAGCTTTACACCAGTCCAGCTGACGCTTGGCATTGCGCATGGTGATCTTAGGCTTGTATGCAGCTGCTCGGCCATGGAAACCCATTTCATGAAGCTCCCGACGAACAGTTATTGTGCTGACGTTGCTTCCAGTGGAGTTTGGAACTCGGTAGTGAGTGTTGCAACCGACGATTTATACACGCTTAAACACTCTGCGGTCCCGTTCTGTGAGCTTGTATGGCCTACCACTTCGCGGCTGAGCCGTTTTTGCTCCTAGACGTTTCTTCACAATAACAGCATTTACAGTTTACCGGTGCAGCTCTGACTTGTTGGAAAGGTGGCATCCAATGACGGTGCCACATTGAAAGTCACTGAGCTCCTCAGTAAGGCCATTCTACTGCCAATGTTTGTCTATGGCGATTGCATGGCTGTGTGATCGATTTTATACACTTGTCAGCAACGGGTGTGGCTGAAATAGCCGAATCCACTAATTTGAAGGGGTGTCCACATACTTTTGGTGATTTATGTAAATAATTGTCATGTAGCAAACAGCTACATAGTGTAGGCCTACTTAAACCTTTCTTTGCCAATAATGATATCACTGTGTAGGATGTCTGATTATGAAAAAAACCTGAAAACAGGTGGAGGACCTTTATTCTGTGATTGTGGAATGCGCATGACTCTGCCTCTGTTGATGTGTCTGGTGTGAATATCCAGGCCGTATATATATATATATATATATATATATATATATTATTATTATTATTATTTATTTTTTTGTCATTTAGCAGACGCTCTTATACAGAGTGACTTAGTTAGTGAGTGCATACATTTTATTTTAATTTTTTTATACTGGCCCCCCGTGGGAATCGAACCCACAACCCTGGCGTTGCAAACGGCCATTCCCTCCCCTACCCTGGACGACGCTGGGCCAGTTGTACTCCACCCATGGGTCTCTCGGTCGCGGCCGGCTACGACAGAGCTTGGATTCGAACCAGGATCTCTAGTGGCACAGCTAGCACTGCGATGCAGTGCCTTAGACCACTGCGCCACTCAGGAGGCCACTGCGGTGGGGCTCACTCGAGACAGAGAGAGAAGGTTTTGACATTCTTGCCTCCACTTGGAAACCAAATGTTGGTTGATAACGAGAGTGAAGTGTCAGAGGTCGGGAAGGTTGTGAAGGATTAAATAAATATATTCATAATTTTTTTCAGTTTTAGAGTTTGAAAATATGCTGGCCCAACCGGGCCATATGAAAGCTTGATTAACTGGCCCGGGGTGCTTAGCAGGTGTTTCCGAGCCAGCGGGCAGCCCTGAATGTCGAGCCCTGAAATGCGCTTGTTCTAGCTTGTGGTTTGGATAATTTTGATGTTCATGACAAAAACCTAATATTATTAATATAGTAGTGACTATATGCCGTGGCAGAGACGGGGTGAAATGTCCCTTTTAGACTGTTCCCAACCCCTGCCGAATTATGCATACTGTGTGTGTGTGTGCATGTGTACATGCATGTGTGTGTCTGTGTGTGTGTTACATGTGGGACATCGTATTTATTGGAGTATGTGTGAATGTGGACAGATGTCTGCCTGCCTGCCTGCCTGCCTGCCTGCCTGCCTGCCTGCCTGCCTGCCTGCCTGCCTGCCTGCCTGCCTGCCTGCCTGTCCCGTCTGTCCCAAAACACTAAAGCAAAAAACTCACCAGAAGCAGGCGGGCAGATGGAAAGGATGACTGGCACAGCTGTGACTGTATGCTGGCAGGAAAGTCCATATCTCCAATCTTCTTTGCTGATAGCGATTTTGTGTTTCCATAAGTGGATGAATTGGTCTAATTTAGCATGTATGGTAAAGCCTCAACTCTTAGCTACCTCTTCCAATTCAAATGAGCTCGGAGAAAAAGTGAATAATGACATATTTATTGTCTTGTGCACCAGTGATAAAAACGCTAAAATAGAGACATATTCTAATTGAGAGAGGCATCAAAGCAGACAACTCACCCGCCCAGCTTCGGTTGGGTCATTATAATTCCAAACAATACATTCTAAAATAAATCACACACACGCCTCGCACGCTTGCCTGATTGAGTTTAGTTTTTTAACTGACGCCTCCGTCAAACCCCTTCTTTTCATTCTTCCTGTCATCCCTCTCTAATCCCTCTCTCTAATCCCTCTCTCTTTCACAGATCTGTGTTTTAGTTTCTTCTCATGGCTGAAACAGTTAATCAAATCACATTTTATTTGTCAAATGCTTCATTAAGAACAGTTGTTGACTAACTGTGAAATGCTTACTTACTTCCCAACAATGCAGAGAGGAAAAATATTGAAATGATAGAAAAATAATAACACAAGGAATAACACAATGAGTATTGATAACTTGGCTACACAGGGTACCAGTACTGAGTCGATATGCAGGGTTATGAGGTAATTGAGGTAGATATAGGTAGGGATAAAGTGACTAGGCAACAGGATAGATAATAAACAGTAACAACTGTGTATGTGATGAGTCAAAATTGTTAGTGCAAAAAGGGTCAATGCAGATAGTTAACACACTATTTAGCAGTCTTATGGCTTAGGGGTAGAAGATGTTTAGGGTCCTGTTTGTTCCAGACTTGGTGCATCGGTACCGCTTGCCGTGCGGTAGCAAGGAGAACAGTCTATGACTTGGGTGGCTAGAGTCTTTCACAATTGTACAGTGGCTTGCGAAAATATTCACCCCACTTGGCATTTTTCCTATATTGTTGCCTTACAACCTGGAATTAAAATGTGTTTTTGGGAGGTTTGTATCATTTGATTTACACAACATGCCTACCACTTTGAAGATGCAAAATATTTTTTCTTGTGAAGCAAACAAGAAATAAGACCAAAAAAAAAAAAAACTTACAGCTGCAAGTCTCTTGGGGTATGGCTCTATAAGCTTGGCACATCTAACCACTGGGATTTGTTCCCATTCTTCAAGGCAAAACTGCTCCAACTCCTTCAAGTTGGATGGGTTCCGCTGGTGTAAAGCAATCTTTAAGTCATACCACAGATTCTCAATTGGATTGATGTCTGGGCTTTGACTAGGCCATTCCAAGACATTTAAATGTTTCCCCTTAAACCACTCAAGTGTTGCTTTATCAGTATGCTTAGGGTCATTGTCCTTCTGAAAGGTGAACCTCCATTCCAGTCTCAAATCTCTGGAAGACTGAAACAGGTTTCCCTCCAGAATTTCCCGGTATTTAGCGCCATCCATCATTCCTTCAATTCTGACCAGTTTCCCAGTCCCTGCCAATGAAAAACATCCCCAAAGCATGATGCTGCCACCACCATGCTTCACTGTGGGGATGGTGTTCTCGGGGAGATGAGAGGTGTTAGGTTTGCGCCAGACATAGTGTTTTCTTTGATGGCCAAAAGCTCAATTTTAGTCTCATCTGACCAGAGTACCTTCTTCCATATGTTTGGGGAGTCTTCCACATGCCTTTTGGCAAACACCAAACGTGTTTGCTTATTTTTTTATTAAAGCAATGGCTTGTTTCTGGCCACTCTTCCGTAAAGCCCAGCTCTGTGGAGTGTACGGCTTAAAGTGGTCCTAGGACAGATACTCCAATCTCCGCTGTGGAGCTTAGCAGCTCCTTCAGGGTTATCTTTGGTCTCTTTGTTGCCTCTCTGATTAATGCCCTCCTTGCCTGGTCCGTGAGTTTTGGTGGGCGGCCCTCTCTTGGCAGGTTTGTCGTGCCATATTCTTTCAAATTTTTAATAATGGATTTAATGGTGCTCTGTGGGATGTTCAAAGTTTCGGATATTTTTTTATAACCCAACCCTGATCTGTACTTCTCCACAACTTTGTCCCTGACCTGTTTGAAGAGCTCCTTGGTCTTCATGGTGCCGCTTGCTTTATGGTGCCCCTTGCTTAGTGGTGTTGCAAACTCTGGGGCCTTTCAGAACAGGAGTATATATACTGAGATCATGTGACAGATCATGTGACACTTAGATTGCACACAGGTGGACTTTATTTAACTAATTATGTGACTTCTGAAGGTAATTGGTTGCACTAGATCTTATTTAGGGGCTTCATAGCAAAGGGGGTGAATACATATGCACACACCACTTTTCCATTATTTATTTTTTTGAATTTTTTTAAACAAGTTATTATTTACAGGTTGTAATGCAACAAAATAGGAAAAACGCCAAGGGGGATGAATACTTCTGCAAGGCACTGTATGGACTACCCTCTGTAGCGCCTTGCAGTCGGTTGCCAAGCAGTTGCCATACCAAGCGGTGATGCAGCAAGTCAAGATGCTCTCAAGTGGTGCAGCTGTAGAACTTTTTGAGGATCTGAGGGCCCATGCCAAATCTTTTCAGCCTCCTAAGGGGGAAGAGGCGTTATGTGGGAGTGTGTGAACCATGATAATTCCATAGTGATGTGGACACCGAGGAACTTGAAGCTCTCAACCCACTCCACTACAGCCCCGTCGATGTGGATGGGGGCGTGCTCGGCCCTCTGTTTCCTGTAGTCCACGATCATCTCCTTTGTCTTGCTGATGTTGAGGGAGAGGTTGTTGTCCTGGCACCACACTGCCAGGTCTCTGACCTCCTCCTTGTAGGCTGTCTCATCGTTGACGGTGATCAGGCCAACCACTGTTGTGTCGTAAGCAAACTTAATGATGGTGTTGGAATCGTGGGTGAAAAGGGAGTACAGGAGAGGACTAAGCAAGCACCCCTGAGGGGCACCCCTGTTGAGGGTCAGCATTGCAGATGTGTTGTTGCCTACCCTCACCACCTGGGGCGGGACGTTAGGAAGTCCAGGATCCTTACGTCCAGTATATAGTACTTACTGACCCTGTATATAGACACACACACCCAGACACACACACATTCACACACACACACACACACACACACACACAGACACACGCACACACACACACAGACACACACACACACACACACCGACACACATACACACAGACACACACACACAAACACACACACACACACACAGACACACACACACACACACAAACACACACACACAGACACACACACACACACACACACAAGCACACACTCACACGTGAATGAATCTAATCAAATCAACGTTTTTTTTTCTCACCTAATAAGACAGGTGTAGACCTTAAAGTAAGGTGCTTACGTACAAGCTCTTAACCAACAATGCAGTTTTAAGAAAGTATTTACTAAATAAACTAAAGTAAATAAATAAACAATTAACACAATAAAAAATAAAATAACGAGGCTATATAAAGGGGGTACCGGTACCGAGTCAAAGTGCAGGGGTATGAAGTTGTTGAGGTAATATGTACATGTAGGGAGGGGTAAAGTGACTATGCATAGATAATAAACAGAGAGTAGCAGCAGTGCAATGCAAATGGTCCGGGTGGCCATTTGGTTAATTGTTCTTATGGCTTGGGGGTAGAAGCTGTTAAGGAGCCTTTTGGACCTAGACTTGGCGCTCCGGTACCGCTTGCTGTGCGGTAGTAGAGAGAGCAGTCTATGACTTGGGTGAATGGAGTCCTTGACAATTTTTTGGACCTTCCTCTGACCATGCCTAGTGTAGGTCCTGGATGGCAGGAAGCCTGGCCCCAGTGATGTACTGGGCCGTACGCACTACCCTCTGTAGTGCCTTGCAGTCGGAGGCCGAGCAGTTGCCATACCAGGTGGTGATGCAACCGGTCAGGATGCTGTCGATGGTGCAGCTGTAGAACTTTTTGAGGATCTGAGGACCCATGCCAAATCTTTTCAGTCTTCTGAGGGGGAATAGGCTTTGTCGTGCCCTCTTCAAGACTGTCTTGGTGTGTTTGGACCATTATAGTTCGTTGGTGATGTGGACATCAAGGAACTTGAAGCTCTCAACCTGTTCCACTACAGCCCCTGTCGATGAGAATGGGGGCGTGCTCAGTCCTCTTTTGTTTCCTGTAGTCCACAATCATCTCTTTTGTCTTGATCACGTTGAGGGAGAGGTTGTTATCCTGGCACCACACGGCCAGCTCTCTGACCTCCTCCCTATAGGCTGTCTCATCGTTGTCTGTGATCAGGCCTACCACTGTTGTGTCGTCAGCAAACTTAATGATAGTGTTGGAGTCATGCCTGGCCATGCAGTCATGGGTAAACAGGGAGTACAGGAGGGGACTGAATACGCACCCCTGAGGGGCCCCCATGTTGAGGATCAGCATTGCAGATGTGTTGTTGCCTACCCTCACCACCTGGGGCGGGACGTCAGGAAGTCCATGATCCAGTTGCAGAGGAAGGTGTTCAGTCCCAGGGTCCTTAGCTTAGTGATGAGCTTGGAGGGCACTATGCTGTTGAGCGCTGAGCTGTAGTCAATGAACAGCATTCTCACGTAGGTGTTCCTCTTGTCTAGGTGGGATAAATTACAGTATAAATTTGTATTTTTACGTAACAATTTAAAATGTGGCAATGGAAGGAGCA
Source organism: Coregonus clupeaformis (assembly GCF_020615455.1). Classification (NCBI taxonomy): domain Eukaryota; kingdom Metazoa; phylum Chordata; class Actinopteri; order Salmoniformes; family Salmonidae; genus Coregonus; species Coregonus clupeaformis. The sequence continues at coordinate 45,725,582 of NC_059218.1, read as the reverse complement.
AGGGGGAGAGAGAGGGAGAGGGGGAGGGAGAGAGGGATAGAGAGAGTGAGACTGTGTTTCACAAAGAGCGTTGTGCATCTGCCGGGGTTCCCGTGGCGATGCAGTGCATTATGGGATTGTTTGGGCCTGGCGGCGAGGCTGAGTTGTTCCATAATGTAACAAATAACTCTTAATGAATGTAAACTTAATGAGTCACTGATTAGATACAGTGCTACTGGGCTACAATAACACTGACAAGGGGGTAGATGGATAAAGAGATGGATGGATGGGTGCGTGGGTGCGTGGGTAGACAGATTGAGAGATGGATAGAAGGATGGATGGTTTGACAGATTAACAGACAAACAGGGTGAATAAACAAACAGGTCCCGTGTAGCTCAGTTGGTAGAGCATGACGCATAAACGGATGGATAATAAGTTGATGGAATGAAAGATAGAAAGAAATACAGTCAGAAGAAAAGAATGGCAGATTAACAAAAATGTGGGTTGTTTGGTTGACCCAACTTTTGGGTCACTTAGTTGGGTTATTTTTCTTACAAAACTGCTGGGTTATTGATGCTGGGTGCTGGGTTATTGAGGTATGACCTAGTGGGTTAGATCAGAAGACTGGAGGCGTAGTTTAGATGGGGTGGGGCTTTCAGATAGTTATTTTTAGCCACCCATGAGAGTAAATGTCATTCCTGTTCATCTGTTCTGTAGTATAGCTATCGCATGTTAAGGTCAAACTTTGACATTCTTTTAGTTTCAATGAGGATTATGGATGTGTCTGATTTCCCTAAAAGCCTATGTAAATAACAATGTTGTGATACAATAAGGTGGTATACCTTATTATAATATGTAATAAATAAACTTAATATTATAGAAGAATGTGTAAAATGCACAAAAATTAGGATTTGCAGTACGTAAACTTAACATGATGAAAAGGAATGACATTTACTCTCATGGGGTGGCCAATAAGATCTAGCTGAAAGCTAATAAGCCACGCCTCCTGAAAAGAACGTAAGGATTACATTAAAAAAAAGACACGGCTGCTAATCCAGCATGAGAGTAAAACATACCCAATTGATGGTTAAATTAACCCATGTGTGGGTAATCCCAACAACCCAATGTGTTGAGTTATTCATGCAACCCAACTGGCTATGTCAAAATAACTCAACATTTATTCTGTCCACTATGTAACCAGCGCTGGGTTATCAAATAACCCAAATTGGGTTGTTTTTAGCCCATCAATGATTTGAGCTGTGTCCCAAATAGTACCCTATTCCCTACATAGGACACTACTTTTGGCCAGAGCACTGTGGACCTTGGTCAAAAGTATTGCGCTACATAGGAAATTGGTAGCTTTTGTTGTTTACACACACACACACACACACACACACACACACACTTGTTCTTCTATCCACGTAGAGACCTAAAACTGATTTCCATTCAAAATCCTATTTCCCCTGCCCTTAACCCATAACCCTAACGCCTAACCCTAAACCTAAACCTAAACCTAACCTAACCCCTAAGCTTAAAATAGCCTTTGTCCTCATGGGGACAAATGTCAGATGTTACTATGGTATACTGAAGTATAATTACAAGCATTCCATAAGTGTCAAAGGCTTTTATTGACAATTACATTAAGTTTAAGCAAAGAGTCAATATTTGCAGTGTTGACCCTTCTTTTTCAAGACCTCTGCAATTCGCCCTGGCATGCTGTCAATTAACTTCTGGGCCACATCCTGACTGATGGCAGCCCATTCTTGCATAATCAATGCTTGGAGTTTGTCAGAATTTGTGGGGTTTTGTTTGTCCACCCGCCTCTTGAGGATTGACCACAAGTTCTCAATGGGATTAAGGTCTGGGGAGTTTCCTGGCCATGGACCCAAAATTTCGATGTTTTGTTCCCCGAGCCACTTAGTTATCACTTTTGCCTTATGACAAGGTGCTCCATCATGCTGGAAAAGGCATTGTTCGTCACCAAACTGTTATTGGA
>NC_059218.1:45711107-45718607 GCF_020615455.1 Coregonus clupeaformis | reverse complement strand
TCAACACGCTCTGTTTATGTTTCTCATTTACCCCAATGATCCCTTCTCTCTCTCTCTCTCTCTCTCTCTCTCTCTCTCTCTCTCTCTCTCTCTCTCTCTCTCTCTCTCTCTCTGACTCTCTGTTTCTCTTTCTCTCTCCTCTCGGTCTCTCTCTCCCTCTCTCTCCCTCTCTCTGTTTCTCTGTCTCTCTCTCCCTCTCCGATCTCTCTCTGTTTCTCTGTCTCTATCTCTCTGTCTCTCTCTCTCTCTCTCTCTCTCTCTCTCTCTCTCTCTCTCTCTCTCTCTCTCTCTCTCTCTCTCTCTCTCTCTCTCTCTTTCTCTTTCTCTCTCTCTCTCTGTTTCTGTCTCTCTCTCAAGTATCTCTCTCTCTCTCTGTGTTTCTCTGTCTCTCTCTCAAGTATCTTTCTCGCTTTCTCTGTCTCTCTCTCAATTCAATTTCAATTTAAGGGGGCTCTATTGGCATGGGAACATATGTTTGCATTGCCAAAGCAAGTGAAATAGATAATAAACAAAAACTGAAATAAACAATAAAAAAAAATGAACAGTAAACATTACACACACAAAAGTTCATTTCAAATGTGATATTATGTGCAAATAGTTAAAGTACAAAAGGGAAAAGAAATAAACATAAATATGGGTTGTTTTTACAATACTGACTCCTGAGTGGCGCAGTTGTCTAAGGCACTGCATCGCAGTGCTAGCTGTGCCACTAGAGATTCTGGTTCGAATCCAGGCTCTGTCGTAGCCGGCCACGACCAGGCGACCCATGGGGCGGCGCACAATTGGCCCAGCGTTGTCCAGGATAGGTGAGGGAATGGCCGGCAGGGATGTAGCTCAGTTAGTAGAGCATGGCGTTTGCAAAGCCAGGGTTGTGGGTTCGATTCCCACGGGGGGCCAGTATGAAAAAAATAATAATGTATGCACTCACTAACTGTAAGTCACTCTGGATAAGAGCATCTGCTAAATGACTAAAATGTAAATATCTCTCTCGCTCACTGTTTGTCTCTCTCTTTCACGCTCTCTAGATTCTAATGTAAGTTTCTTTGTGTGTTTGTGTAGGTATGATCAGGAGGGTCATGCTCTGGATGGCCAATCACTGACAGAGTTGAGGCCTGGAGGAGGCGGAGCCAACACTTGCTGGAAAACACTCAGCGACGTCAAGACTGAACAACTGGGACAGGGAGACAAGGTACACACACACAGACACACACACACACACACACACCTTATTTCACTTTTAATGAGATGCTTCACTATGTATCAGCATGTTAACTTTGTCCTGAACTTGAGATACACGCAGAACTCAGAATTTAGCCTAAATAATGCATCAATGCCAGTTGGGGATCTTTTGCATGAATTTGAGTTACACACGCAGATCTCCAGTTAGGACTGTCCCTTCCTCAACATCTATGAATAGCATCACCATAGCTTGATGGTGTGTCACTCCAAACCTTCAAACTTCTGAATTAAATTAATATAATCAGCTTAACCTTTTGAGGGGGGTGGGGGTGGGGGGGGGGAAGAAGCCGTAAGCAATTTCTTATTCATTTTAGTTTCTAATAAAAAACGTTCTAATTACGTGGCTGACACAGAGGAAGAGCCTAGGGGACTGTACTAACTCCTATAGTGATGGAGGAGAGGAGAGAGGAGGAGAGGAGGGAGGAGAGAGAGAGAGAAGAAATTGAAGCAGAGAAAGAAGAAACCACATGTCAAGAGGAAAGAAAATGAGGCCACTTGAAAAGAAAGAGGGAACAACTGAAGGAGAGAGAAAGAAAGGTGGAGTAGAGAACGGGTGGTAAGGCAGAGAGAAAGAAGGAGGGAGAGAGAGAGAGATGAAGGAGAGAGAGAGAGAGAGAGATGAAAGAGAGAGCAGACTCTCTCTCTCTGTCTGTCTGTCTGTCTGTCTGTCTGTCTCTCTGTCTGTATCTCTGTCTCTCTGTCTCTCTCTGTCTCTCTCTCACTCTCTCTCTCTCTCTCTCTCTCTCGCTCTCTGTCTCTCTCTCTCTCTCTCTCTCTCTCTCTCTCTCTCTCTCTCTCTCTCTCTCTCTCTCTCTCTCTGTCTCTGTCTCCCTCTCTCTCTCTCTCTCTCTCTCTCTCTCTCTCTCGAATTCAAGCTGCTTTATTGGCATGAAAAATATTGCATCAATTTTGCCAAAGCAGCAATGTATACAATATACATTGTAATAAAATAATGAATAATAATAATATAAATAATAACAACAATAAAATGGTAACAGTCAATAGTAGAAATATAATAAATATAAAAGGCTAAACATGGAAAATGAAACTATAACTAACTTATAACTAACTAACATTCATCCTCACCATATTTGAAATAATAATCACAATAATAATAATAATAATAATAATAATAGTAATAATAATAATAATAATAATAATAATAATAATAAGTAAGTTACTGTTTACTATGCAGATGTTATTATTCAGTGTCCCTCAGGCTATGGCAGGCAAATACATATTTGGCTGCAAGAGGAGCTGTTGCTCATTCTCTTGCTGAGGAATAATTCTCACAGTAAAGGTGAAAGTGTGTCTCTGTTTCTACCTCCCCTGTCGTGCAGTGACCACATACACACTCCTCTTTGGGTAGCCATGTCTTTTTATGTCTGCCGGTTTCTATTGCCAATTGGTGGTCACTCAGCCTGTACTTGGTAAGGATCTGTCTCTGCTTCGCGTCTCTGACAGAGTAGAGATAATCAGCCAATTCATATTCTCTGTTTAGGGCCAGATAACAATTTAGTCGGCTTTGAGATTTTGTTTCATTTTTCCAATGTTGTAAATATGAGTCCTTTGATTGGTTCATGATTTTGTTTATTTGAATTATTTCTTTTGAAGCAGTGCTGGTGTCAGCTTGGTTGGTTAGGTCCAACACCAGCTGACTGAGAGGGCTTGTTTCTGGGCACAGCTCTTGGGTTTGAAGTGCTTTAAATTGGAAACTTGAATTTGGACTTGAATTTAGGTGTAGGCAAAATGATAATGTTTTTTTTTTGTATTTTCCTTACCACTGGAAAGCGGCCCAATTCTGCCCTAGAATTACATTATTAGTTGGTGTATTTCTTTGGAATTGTAGAATTTTCCGACAGAATTCTGCATGTAGGACTTCAATTGGATGTTTGTCCCACATTTTAAAGTCCAGTTTATTGAGTGGCCCCCAAACCTCACTTCCGTAAAGAGCTATTGGTAGGATTACGCTGTCAAATATTTTTGTCTAAATCCTAATTGGGATGTTGATTTTGAATAATTTAATTTTTATTTCATACAATGCTCTGCAGGCTTTTTCTTTGAGTGCATTCACTGTCATATTAAAGTTTCCCGATGCAAATATGGTCAGACCAAGGTATGAGTAATTTTGTGTGTGTTCAATTATGGTGTTGTTCAAGGTACATTTTATATTTGTGTTTCTGACATCTGGGTTTTTTCTTGAAAATCTTGATTTTCGTGTTGTTGTTTTTTTTTACTGCCAGGGCCCAATTATGGCAATATTGCTCTAGAATATTAAGGTTCTGTTGAAGACCTTCTTTGGTTGGTGATAGAAGTACCAAGTCATCAGCATATAGCAGGTATTTTATCTCTGTGTCAAATAGTGTGGAGAATGGTCCAACATGTCTGCTAATTCATTGATATAAATGTTGAAAAGATTTGGACTCAAACTGCAGCCTTGTCTCACACCTCGACGTTGTGATAAGAATTATGTTCTTTGGTTTTAGATTTTTATTGCACACTTGTTTTCTGTGTACATACATTTTATTAAGTCATACACCTTACCACCAAGCCCACTTTGGAGAATTTTGTAGAATACCCTTCATGCCAAATAGAATCAAATGCTTTTTTAAAGTCAATAAAGCAAGCAAAGATTTTGCCCTCTTTTTTTTGGTGGACGTGTTTATTAATTAGTGTGTGTAAGGTGTATATATGGTCAGTAGTGCGATGGTTAGGGAGAAAGCCAATTTGATATTTACTTATTACATTTTTTTCTTGAAGAAGGGTTTGAATTCTTGAATTCAAAATGCTACAGAAAACCTTTCCCAAGTTGCTGTTTACACAAATTCCCCTGTAATTATTGGGGTCTGCTTTGTCTCCACTTTTGTGGATAAGGGAGATGAGCCCCTGGTTCCAGACATCAGGGTAGCAGCCAGAAGTTAAAACTTTGTTGAACAATTTAAGCACAGCATTTTGCAACTCAGGTGTGCTGTTTTTCAGCATTTCATTTCTGATCTTATCTAGACCACAAGCCTTCTTTTATAGATGTTAGCTTTTCATTTAGTTCTTGTCTAATTCTAATTATGTTGTAAGTCTTTTTGTGGGATGTTTTTGTATAGATTATCAAAATATGTTTTCTAAATTCCTTCATCTTGTATGGCTAATTCTTGTGGCTTTGTCGTGCTTAAATTGTTCCACGGATTTTGGTCAATTGCACTTTCAATTTCATTAAGTGTCTTGTTGGTATAATTCAATGTCTTGCATTTCAGTGTATGTTTATACTGTTTTAGAGTTTCAAAGCATTCATAGCGTAGCTCTGGGTTGTTTTGCTGCTTAAGTTTTTCATTTGATATTTGTCTTAGGTGTTTTGTAAATTTTTTTTACATTTGGTATCAAACCATTTTTCAGAAATTATTATTTTTTTGTTTCTGATTTTGCATTTTCTGGTTTCTCAAATTTGCTTTTGATGCTGCTTTTTGGAATATGCAATTGATGTTTAGAGTTGCCGAATTGACACCGTCTTTATTGTTTTGGTATTGTGAGTTATTGAAGACCTGTATAGAGTTCATCATTTCATTTGAGTTCAATGTTTCAATGACTTTCTGCACTGTTTGGAACCCATTTGTACGATTGGTTCATGTTGTAGAGTTTATTGGGCTGTTTTTTTTTAATGAGTATTGCTGGTTAATTTCTTCAGAAACACGTTGATCTGACTGTGATCTGACAATAGTGTCTGTGGTCTGACAGTGAATGCACTAATGGAGGAGGGGTCCATGTCAGTGATGGCATAATCGACTACACTTGTGCCAAGAGCAGAGCAGTAAGTACACTGACCTAAACAGTCCCCTCTGATTCTACCATTAAGCATGTACAGGCCTAAGGCTCGACAGAGAAGCACTAACTCCTTCCCGTTTTTGTTCAGTATTTGGTCAGGACGGTGTCTATTATTTATAATATGGCTACTGTACAAGGAGGGGTGTGTGTGAGAGAGAGCGAGAGAGTGTGTGAGTGTCTCTCTCTCTCTCACTCTCTCTCACTCACTCACTCTCTATGTCTCACTCTCTCTCTCTCTCTCTATATATATATATACATATATATATATATATATATATATCAATTCAATTTCAATTTAAGGGCTTTATTGGCATGGGAAACATATGTTTACATTGCCAAAGCAAGTGAAAGTAACAGTAAACATTACACTCACAAAAGTTCCAAAAGAATAAAGACATGTCATATTATGTGCAAATAGTTAAAGTACAAAAGGGAAAATAAATTACAATGGTGTTTGTTCTTCACTGGTTGCCCTTTTCTTGTGGCAACAGGTCACAAATCTTGCTGCTGTGATGGCACACTGTGGTATTTCACCCAGTAGATATGGGAGTTTGTTTTCTATTCTTAGTGGGTCTGTGTAATCTGAGGGAAATATGTTTCTCTAATATGGTCATACATTTGGCAGGAGGTTAGGAAGTGCAGCTCAGTTTCCATCTCATTTTGTGGGCAGTGTGCAAATAGCTTGTCTTCTCTTGAGAGCCAGGTCTGCCTACGGCGGCTTTTCTCAATAACAAGGCTATGCTCACTGAGTCTGTACATAGTCAAAGCTTTCCTTAATTTTGGGTCAGTCACAGTTGTCAGGTATTCTGCCACTATTTACTCTCTATTTAGGGCCAAAGAGCATTCTAGTTTCCTCTGTTTTTTCTGTTAATTCTTTTCGGCCTAAACATCATCACCACAGGTAACTTCCACAAAGCTGTGAACGATCTGAGAGACAAGGCAAGAAGGGCCTTCTATGCCATCAAAAGGAACATAAAATGTGACATACCAATTAGGATCTGGCTAAAGATACTTGAATCAGTTATAGAACCCATTGCCCTTTATGGTTGTGAGGTCTGGGGTCCACTCACCAACCAATAATTCACAAAATGGGACAAACACCAAATTGAGACTCTGCATGCAGAATCCTGCAAAAAAATATCCTCTGTGTTCAACGTAAAACACCAAATAATACATGCAGAGCAGAATTAGGCCGATACCTGCTAATTATCAAAATCCAGAAAAAAGTCTACAACCACCTAAAATGAAGCAATTTCCAAACCTTCCATACCAAAGCCATCACCTACAGAGAGATGAACCTCGAGAAGAGTCCCCTAAGCAAGCTGGTCCTGGGGCTCTGTTCAGAAACACAAACAGACCCCACAGAGCCCCAGGACATGAGACAACAAAAATAGAATTACTTGAAACATTGAGGTATGTATTGTTTTTTGTGTGCTCTAGGGCAATGGTGTCTAGATGGAATTTGTATTTGTGGTCCTGGCAATTTGACCTTTTTTGGGACCATTATTTTTGTCTTACTGAGATTTACTGTCAGGGCCCAGGTCTGAGAGAATCTGTGCATAAAATCTAGGTGCTGCTGTAGGCCCTCCTTGGTTGGGGACAGAAGCACCAGATCATCAGCAAACAGTAGACATTTGACTTCAGATTCTAGTAGGGTGAGGCCTGGTGCTGCAGACTGTTGTAGTGCCCTCACCAATTTGTTTATGTATATTTTGAAGAGGGTGGGGCTTAAGCTGCATCCCTGTCTCACCCCCGGCCCTGTGGATAGAAATGTGTGTGTTTTTTGCCAATTTAACCACACACTTGTTGTTTGTGTACATGGATTTTATAATGTCGTATGTTTTTCCACGAAACCACTTTCCATCTATTTGTATATCAAACCCTCATGCCAAATTGAGTCAAAAGCTTTTTTGAAATCAACAAAGCATGAGAAGACTTTGCCTTTATTTTACTTACTAAAACATCTGCCCATATCTAGTTGTTAGGTCTATCAATCCCATTTTGTTTCATAATATTGTTCACATGTTGTGGAAGCCATCTGATGTGTTTCCAGCTCTAGTCATCAATCATTCACTTATAGCTTGTCAATGAAAGATGACTTTCAAAATAAAAAAACAAAATAATGGTTATTTTGTGTGTGCTTGATCTTGTGTATTCTGAACTTTGTAACTCCTATCTATCTTCTGATCATTTCCTCATAATCTCCCATTACACATGAATAGCAGTTAGTTTTGGGTATGTCTATTTTGGTGGAAATCTACATTTTGCCATTACATTTATTAAAGCTTTTAAGTATAGCCAATTGGAATTTGTGGTCTGTATATTTGATAATTTCATTTAGGATACCATCAACACCACAGGCCTTTTTTTAGGTTGGAAAATGTGTATTTTGTCCTGTAGTTTATTCAATGTAATTGGAGAATCCAGTGGGTTCTGGTAGTCTTTAAT